>NW_025336087.1:18245238-18285032 GCF_004798865.1 Varanus komodoensis | reverse complement strand
TTTTTGTCACTAACAGTTAAAATTATGGTTAATGTGGCATAAAATGCGGGTAACAGGAGCCATATTTAATTTTCTGGAAATGTGTCTGTTTAATTTAAATGATCTGATGGGTGTGTATTTTCCTGTTTCTGTGAACACATGCAGTCTTAAATAGCTGCATTGTTAGTCACCAATCACTGCATTTTGCAAGGGAAACACAATAGATCTGAGTTATCTGGATGGGCGAACAGACCTGCCACTAGAAAAAAGTAGGTTTTATATTTCTAACATCTAAGATTTGATTATACATAATATGGATATCTGTGTTATCAGTTGTGGATAATAACAAAAAAGAAAGGCCTTTGTGTTGTGGAAGTAGCCTGGGTAGGTATCCAAAGAGGATAAAATGATGATCTGAGTGTGAACATACACCGTTAAACTGCTGCAACCCAGTGCATGTTTACCTGAAAGTAAGCCCTGTTGAACTCAGGAGGACCTACTTCTAAGTATGCAAAAATGTCTGCACAGTTATAAATGTATTTTTTTCCTAGTTGAAATGGATACTAAAAAGCTCACTGAATAAAAATATCTAAGGAAATCTAAGGAACTCCTAGATGAACAATCAATTTATGTATACAATTATATCTTAAAGAATTATATGAAGGAAAAAGAATAAAGGAACGCTTACATTTTGTAGTAAGTTCTGTGATCATTGATTATTTACAGTACAATGCAATTTGACTACCCGTAAGCCCCCAAACTTCCACTGTCAGAGCAATATGACAGTGGAACCAGCTAACTAGAGAGGTGTTGGCCTTCCCATACTGGAGATATTCAAAAAGAAACTGGACAGTGGGATGCTGTAATTGATGTCCTGCAACAGCAAGGGGTTGGGCTCGATGGTCTTCATGGCCCCTCCCAACTCTACTTTTCTATGAGTCCAGTCCTAAGGAATGTGGAAGGAGTAATGGAGGTGAAGGTTGCTCCCGTACCTCTAGCCTCCAAAAGACTTAGAGGGTCTTAGCTGATGACAGTCACCTTTTGTCCTGGAGTAAGAGGAGCAAAGGTTGATATGTTCCCAGTAGAGTATTTATGCTGGCTCCTTCTCCCAGTTGGAGGTCATACTTGCCAATGTGGATCCTTCCATGCTGGCTGAGAGGGCAGAGGGAGTGTGCTCAAAATTGGAGTTCCAGATCTGATCTTAGAGCACGTAAGATCTGGGACTCCAAAATCTCCTATGAGAAATGCAGCTGCCATTCTGAAGGCTCTGCATCTAAGTATAGGCTTGCGATTGGCATCTTGTGCCTCCAGATGTTTTGGTCTATAACTACCAGCTTACCACAGTATTGTCTATGCTGGCTTGGGCTGATAGACAGTGTACAGAGCATAACAAGCTACCCATTCCTGATGTCACAAGAAATACAGCACAGGAGAAATAATAAATCCATGTTTGAACATATTCTGTAGTGCACATGCACCACTGAATCAAATCTATAGACAACCTTTCTGAGATTGCACAGTGAGCAGTGACCATCCATCAACGGTCCATCCACCAACCCAATTCATCCTCCAATTGGTCTCTGCAGTGGTACCTGTTCCCTGATGTGCTTCAGTACTGACTTGCCCGTCCAGAAAACGACTGACTACTGTCACTGGCAATGTCTCTCCAAGGCCTTGGACAAGGGTATTTCATGACACCTGCCGCATGATCCTGTTATCTGGAGGTCAGACCTGGAACCTTTGGCATGAGATACACTCAGTTCCAAAGGGGTGAGAGTATTGAACTTGAAATGATCACAAATTCTACCTGCCAATTTCTAGCACTATGAAAGACACAGAACAGAATATCTCTGCATTTACTTGCCAGCTGGCAACCTGACATGCATCAGTAACTTATTGGTTCCACCTACTGACTAGAAGTCAGTTTTATTTCCCAAACATGCACTATTAGCATGTCTAAAGACTGCTTTTAAAATGCCCACAGCTCACCAGCAGAGGCCCACCTTGCCATTTTGGATTCATTGTACTGAGCATATTGTAAACATTTGTTCAAGAAGATTAGAGTTCACAAAACCCTGTTCAATTTTTATGTGCTTTGAGTCCTAATAATGCTCTATGCCACCTGTCTACAGCAACAATATTGTACGATTGAGATGCTACACAACACACACACTCACACTTCTCTTTCTCAAGTGTTTCTATCCCATTCAAGGATAGTATCACAGGTCACTCTGAAGTGTTTTCTTCATTAATTTTCCTTTTTCCCAAAGATGTGGCTTTTCCTAGGATACCCGATTATGGGAAAATTGTCAGTAGAAGTCATCCTCTTTTCTCAATGATTTCAGTGAGGAAAGAGAACCTTGCCTACCTTGCTTTGGTTTTCATCTTGATTTCTTTCATCACATACTTCAGAGCCTGTTGAAAGAATTGCATGTGTGTGTGTTGTGTTGTGTTTGAGTGTGTCATGCCAGGCATAAGAAAGTCCAAGATATTCATGGAATGTAAGACATGATGAGCACCAAAATCCCATCTATTCTCTAATGGAAATAACAGAAGCAAGAACTGGAATGATATGCCCAAAGCATCACAGCTAATGAAAGACCACTGAGGGACATGGGAGTATCTTTCAACCCAATCAATCACTCATGCGCATAAAAAAACACTGTTCATTAGGCTGCATGAGTATCTAAATTGTCCAGAGGCAGGTTAAACAAGCAGAAATTGAGAACAGGGTTCAAGTGTGGCCATAGATAAGTACTTATCTCCCGGTCTCAAGTACCCATCTGTAAAATGGAAATACAAGTTCATAAGATGATGTTCAGGAATATAAAAACTGGAAAATGGATTACAGCAGTGAAAATATTATATAAGTGACCAATAGAAGTCTATATTTAAAAACAGTTTTGAAATATCTCATGAAAAGCATACTTTAAAAAAATCCTTCCAACATATGTCCTATTTTGTAAAACCATTGAAATATATAAAGACACAATCCATGTGATGCAGTTTAGTTTCCAAGCATTTAATTTTTTCCTTTGCTGGAAAGCAAGTTTATCTCTCTCTCTCTCTCTCTCTCTCTCTCTCTCACACACACACACACACAGTTAGGTGGAATACTTCTGTGTATCTTTTGTTCTTGTGGAACTGTGCCAATCCTAAATTGAAACATGTTCATGAAACCTGCTCATGAGAAGAAAAGCTATAATAATAATTTGAACTGTTGGTATTTAGAGAAACTGAAATTATATGAGTCTGATCTGCTATGAAACTCTGGATATACTACCAATTCATTCGTTATGGTAAAATGTCCCTCACCCCATTATAGCTATTTTTCTATTGTTAATAATCTGTCAGCATTTTCATTTCCAATCCCGATTATCAGCAGTTTGCAGAAAATGTCTTCAAAAGTACTCAGATTTTTGATGCTGTCAGAAGAAAATAGAGAATTTTTTTTTTGGCAGAAAATTAAATGACTACAAATGCATTATGGAAGAATAAAATGGTGTGTTAATGGTTTGAAAATGTTTGCTACATGTCAGTAATCTTTTTTTTTCCAAAGTGGGAGGAACAAAAGAATAAAATCACCCAAATTTCATGGCATGATTGTATTTCAAGGACCATGGTGCCTTCTTTGTGTTGGTCAATGAACTTGTTTTGGGTCACTAGTGCTGCAGAAACAGAAGACCTGATTCTCTTGAGAGTTAAAACTAACTCCACAGACAACTCCAGGGAAAACACTTGTGATAAAAATAACTGGGCCCTCAGTCATGGTTTTCACTCAAGGTTCTGAGATCCATTGTGATTGTGCTTAAAGCCATACGCATAAAGTAATCATAGATCTGGGTCTTGTTGGCTCTCTAACAGAACCCTCTGATTGATGCAGGAAATCCAGAGCTAGATTATTGCCAAGATGTGCCAAACAGGCCAAGATGAAAGAATGTTCTTAATCCCTTCTTAAAAGGCATTGTCAGGTACATACACACATGTTACATTATCTACATGATAATCTCTGCTTTCTTTTGACACCCTGAATTTGTGAAAATTTTATCAGGACAATCATCGCACCAGTGAACATTGTTACTGTTATTGCACCAAGTAATTATTAAGAATGGGCACATAAGAAATGCCTTATTAGTAAATAGGAGGTCATCCTAGTGAAGTAATGGATGCATCAGAAGAAGCACAGGGGACTTGTGGAAAAGCTTGCTTGTCTTATTGATCCTCATCTGTGCTGCCCACCTGTACCACCTGGCCTGCTTGACTAGCAAACATTCATTGCCACCCATACAAGCCAACAATGCTAGTTTATAGACACTCAGAAATGAAAACCTATGTTAGAACCAGCGAAGATCTGAATTGCACAAAACATTTTCATACAAAAAACTGCAAGCTGTTTTTTCTTTGTGTTGATCATACATTCTCATGCCAGCTGAAGTCCAAGATGGGCAGCTCCTGATTATAGTAAAATGTATAGGTTTAAATATATCGCAAGCAGCCCACAGAAAGCAGATTATGGGACTGGACTCAGAGGCATCCGTGTCCATGGATCTTTTTCTTCCATGGTTCGTAGCAGGGCCTTCACGCTAAAATAATGTGGAGGGGGGTCAATTATAAGTCTTGCGGTTAAAGTCGCAACAAAAAAGTGAGATTGTCGTCTTGGTTAATAGCAAGTAATGTCCTATGATATTATAGGAGCACCATGCTATTAAAATAAGTGATTATATAATCTCCTTACTCTGAGATTAGTCATACATAGAGCAGATGCATTAAAATCAGTGAGATGTAAGTTAGTCATGACTAATTTAAGTCCCATTTATTTCAGCAGGTCCATACTAGGTATGACTAAGTCTGGAACCAACCCAGTGTTTTCATTAGCTACTCTCTTTAAAAGTGCTGTAAATCCAGTTGTGATAAAATGCCTTAACCAATTGTGATAAAGTGTCTTTCTTGAAGAACTGTTAGCAGAATCATTGCCATTTCAGGTCAGTTCTGCAGTGAAAATCTCATAAATATGTTTGTGTGAGAGGAAGAGAGAGACAAACTTGATTGTTCTCAGGTTGGTTTGTAAGAACCTTCTTTTTCACTAACAGAAATGAAACCTGAAGGCTGCTACTCAATCTGTTATTTATCTCTATTTAAAAAAAAAGCAAGGGAAGAAAAAAATCAAGATAATGACGCTTGTTGCATTTTTGCTTACATTTGTGCCTACCAGTTTATAGCTACATGGATGCTGGCTTCAAAATGTCACCAAACACAAGATGTGAGTCTTAACCTACAAAACCTTAAATAACCTGAATCCAACATTCTTATGATAGAGCTTCCCCTATGAAAATTCCAGTAAGATTTCTAAAATCTGCCACAAATCTCTCAGTTCTTAATACTCTACTGGAGACTGAGCTCTTCTGTAGTTTCAGGCTGAGCTCTTGCTGTGGCATCTACTAGGTTTATCTGTGACAGATTTCTGCAGAAGCAATTTGCAAGGACGCATTCCTGGGAAGACCAAAGGGGGAGAATGAAGGTCTTTAACTTCAACCTTTTCCACAGAAGTCCACATGAGTATGTATGTGTCTGAGTGTGTGTGTGATTTATGTTATTATTATTCATCCGAAACCTTAGGGAAGTGATGCCTGATTAATTTAAACAGATCAATTCCTTTCAAGTTAATTTGAAAGACATCTTTGACTTCACTATGAAATTCATGATCTCCACAAACATTGATCAGTGTAATTTTGGTATGTGAAAAGGAAGGCAACAAAATCAAAACTAGACCTCCAGCTGACCTTGTCTATAGATGTTACTTGCTGAGATGTTTGGGCAGGAGGAGATGCTGTTGCATTCATGTCCTGCTAGTGGGATCCTGTGGGCAGTTGATTGGCCACTGTGCAGATATTAGATGACTGGAGTAGTTGGACCCCTGATCTGATCCAGCATGGCTCTTGCTACATTCTTAAGATAGTGCAGATAAGTAAGAAATGAAAATATGAATATTCTGTCAATGCAGTATGTGAGTTCTACCCTGCTTGCTACTTTAGGGTTTAACAGTGCAACTCCATGCATATTCAGAAGGAATTCCAGTGTCTTCAAGGGAGCTTTTAACAAGATATTTAGGATTACGAGCTTACAGTGCAATGCCTGCTTCGACAGAAAAATATCCTACAACTCCCAGCTGTCTAAACATGCATAAGGACTGTGCCCTTAAAATCATTGTCTTGCTCAAGGTCCTACAGTGGGAATGACCTGGACATAGGTGAAGGTATATGTAAGCCATCAATAACGCAGCTTTTTAAATGTGATCTGCATTAGCCCGGCATTCCACACCTGCCCGTGTCCTAGCTGAAACCTTTGTGTGGTCAATGGAATGAGCTTGGGGCTCCCGACAGAAAGCTTGCAATTGGCCGCTTACCAGACTGTACAAAAGACCTCACAAGTTCTTATCACTTTCCTACATTAATTTCTTAGAAGAAAATCAGTGATTTCCCTTGATTTTTTTGTACTTCTTTAAATGGTATAGAGAAGCCACTGAGTCTGCTGAAATTGTTGGGCCTAAAATTTGCAATCCCACTGAAATGACCTTGCAACAGCTGTGCAATTTTCCTCACGTTTAATCACACACAGACCCAATATTCCTCGTGTTTGTTTTCTGGTACAACAAGGCTAAGGACTAGGCCATTTGTCAGGTAAAGATCCTATCAAATTCCTTAGCAATTGACCTTGATTAAGAACCAATGGAAGCCTTGAAAAGCACAAACATAGTGTAATTTTAATATATATTTTCTTGAATATATATTATAGAATATGCTTAGATTATAAGCAGAAGGTCTATGGAGGTGGCATGTTAGAAACTGAAACACAAATAATCATGAAATTAATTGCTTAGATTCTTTTTATATACACATAATAAGGCTTGAATAGTAATCAGACATTTTAATCAAAATGATATGATCATACATTAGATCCTGCATAGAATATTTATGATTGTCTTTTTGGTAATTTATTTTCATTCATAGTCCAAAGAACAAGTATGTATATATGTGTGTAAAATACCATAGTCATAATCTGTTTTAATACATTTATTAAAGTATCTTGGTATTTATTGCAGCCGTAAACATTTAACGTTTGAGGATTAAATGCACAGCAGCATATTAAATCCTTCAAGAGTTAATTAAATGTACTTGACAAGAGAAATTTATTTAAAATTAATCTTAATTTTTCTGCATTAAATATAGCATTTTATCATTTTGTCTTATTTTAGGAGGAATTTTCATTTTTCTGCTTAAAACATGTAAATGTTTGTTCTATTGGTCTCTAAGCCATCCACGAGCTTAGAAGTTGTACACTGGACAGTGGGGTGGGAAAAGATGACCTAACAAGTACATAATTAAATGTATGTTTTTGTTTTGTTTTGTTTAATTCTTGCTATGGAGAAAGACCAGACAGATGTCATGGAAATATACTTTCTGTTCCATTACAATGAAGAATGAGTGGTTAAGAAAGAGAATTGTTCAGGTAAATAAATCAATAGTAATAATATTTTTTAAAAATCTGATTTCTCATGGGGTTTGGTTTTTCCTTGGATTCATGAACATGGGTGTTTTACCAGACCTGGAAAGCTCCACCTATATTAAGATTCAACATCACATCATTAGAGATTCCCAGATCAAAGAATGCACTATATTTGTAGACATCTGCATCACACTACTCTGGTACACCAAGTTACTGTAACATGCACAGTTCCTCTGCACCGAGCATTGTTAAATGACCACATAAATACAAAGTTGGCCTTTGGTTTGGACCCACCTTTGATGCCATGCCTTTCCTTGCCCGCAACATTTATGATCTATCTAAAGCCTATTTTACTGTTTCATGGGGAAAGGGGTGAATAATATCTACCCCTTACAAGATGATATTCAGAACAGTTGCTGTTGTTTATCATTGATTTGCTTATATTTTGATCTGAATTATTACCAACAGAACCCTTGTTTCTGTTATTGTTCTGGATCAGAAGAATCATGGATGTGAACAAGTAGACGCTCCGATGCCCTACTCTGGAATTGATCCATTTGAACTTTCATGACAAAGAAGGCAGTTGGAGGGGAGGAGGCAGTCGGTTTTAACAAAGAGGTTGTCCTCTAATTTCTTCATGTCTGATCAATTCATTTATAAAATAGAAGAATTAAATAAAAAAATAAAATCAAATATAAAATTAAAAGTACTAAATGAGTCCATTCTCGTCTCTCAATGCCATATCAAAAATGTGAAAAATTGCTTCCCCCAATCCCACCCAAGATCAGATTGGCACACATCAGTAATTTGAATGGTAAAGTTATTGTATATAGTAGAGGATGGAGGAATGCAGTCTTTGGTAATCCAAGCAGTGTGAGTTCAGTGGCATCTCATTTACATGTAGCTCATGTTTATGCAAGGTAAAGGCAAATACAGCGGCAGTAGCCATTGAAATCAGTGACACAGGACGAGGCTGCAAATGGCAACCACGGCCAACACGGTAATGCATTTTCCCTTTAAAGCACACACACCCACAACTACCCAGATGCATTAATAGCTGGCTGGAAGACCCCATGCAATTTGCTTTGGGAGAGGAAAACAGAGAAATACATTGCAACATGCACACACTCTGAATGCGATACATTCAGCCCAGCGTTTTTAGTGGCTTTTATGTTATAGGCATTCTACTGGTGATGAAAACACCATACAGCCAATCAAACTGCGATGTTATAGAACCATCCAAACTAGAAGCCTAGCTAGTGTTTAAAATAACCCTGATGAATTATTCATTGAGAGTTGATGTTTATGCAAATTTCAGAAGCGCATGCCCACCTGACCGCCATGGGTTAATATTAGTAAGAAGGGGGGTAGGGGAAGAAACCCAAAACCATGCATAGGAAAAACAAAAGCAAAAGCAAACCCCCAATCTTTAAGCATTCCCAGAACCTATATAATCGAATGATAATACTCTTTCATTAAATGCATAAAAAGAATTACAATCCTTACCTGCTTGGCTTTGTGGGGCCCTCAGATTTTCTGGATGAAATAACTGACTGTGGTGCAACCAATAAAACTGAACTGAAAAGCTGATTAAGGGCACTTACTTAATGCAAAGCCACTCACTGAATATTCATATGATGCCTGTGTTTATGCAAATTAAGGCAAAAGAAAGCCCAAGGGGATTGGTTGCCATGGCCCACAAATACTGTGTACAGCAGGAAAAGGAAAAAAAATACACAGAGAGAAAGAGAGACAGAAAGAATAGGAACAAATTTTGAAATCCATTGCTTGGAAAGAGCAATGTGGACTACAGTAAAATACTGAAAGTATAACATGACTTAATGTTTTAAATAGCATTAGCTAATCATAACATCTTTGGCCTATCAGATATTTGCCTGCCATGCAGTAATCTATAATTATCATCATTCCAAGAGGTAGTGTCAGTAGGCTGTTCAGCTTTATTGTTCTGTAACTATTTATGTAAGCAAGGTCCTTAGCCATATCAAGTAGGAGCAAAATAACATAAAACAAAACCCCAATAATTACTGCAGAACTGCTAGTGTAGTGTAACACAGAAAGAACAAAACCCATAGGCAAATGCCACCCTTTATTAAGAGCTGCACGTGATACTGCCTTCATGGGTAAAATTATCCTGAAAAGTGGTGTGTCAGCGGGAGACCGCTAGGGATAAGAATAAGCTCTTTGCTTTCTTAATTTGGACGCAAAAAATGTTTTGTTTCAGGTGCATCTTTATTTTCTTTGGAGTATGTCTAGTCTTTTGCATGGATGCCTTACTTCATTTTTCCCAATTTGCAACCTCCCCTACACCCAGAAAAGAAATCCTATTTATATATTGTGAGCAAAAGCTACACCCAAATTTCTGTCTCCTAATCAGGACCAACCATATTTGCATATGTTCTTGTTAGCAGTCCATGATATTAATACTATCTGATACATTTTCAAATCACTGACTACCAGCCTGGTGGCTTTTCTGATAGGCAAGAAATGTAAGACGGCAGAAATTCTTCCTTCTTTTTAGGTAATTACTTATAACTTAACCTTACCTTTTCTGTTCCAGTCAACACAAGAATCACATTTTCAGTAGATGGACCCTGGTAAGTGGGAAACAGTTATTAAAACTGATTTCTGTTGTCTTAAACTTGGGGAGACTGTAGAAACATTTGATTGCTATGCTTCTGCTTTCCGATTTAGAAACATGGGCACATAAATGGCACAGGTAGCCCAATTTTCCAAGCATAGCATTAGCCCAAGGCCATTTAACTTGTATTGGCTTAGAGATTGTGCAGCACCTGCAACCTAGTTACTACCAATAGTCAGTAACAGTAGGATGCCAACATGCTATTTTGTTACTCTGAAATTCTGCATTTGTAATGTTCAACCACCAGTTATTTTTACTGCCATCTGTTGGCATCTGATAACACTTCACAGAATTAGAGTCCAAGCCCATATTATACAGATAGGTGTGTATGCAAAAGCAAAGCAAAGCAAAGCAAAAAGAAAAGGGGGAAGAAAAGCTGGATTTGGGAGAGGGATTTGCACTGATGAAGATGTAGGTGGAATGTTTAGCTGCCACTTTTCCTGCAAGGCATCCCTGTTCACTCCTTTTTACCTTTCATGGGGTTCCAAACAAGTGTTGCCTCTTCAACTACGTGTTTCGAATCCTACAAGGGAGCAAAAATGTCCCAGGGAAGAATTTTTCATCTGATGGGTAGACTTCTTTGCAATGTTTTCAGCTGTCCTTCAGATAGATAAGTTATGGAATGCGCTCCCCAGAGAGGTCCGCCTGGTGCCGTTGTTATTTATTTTTTGGCGCCAGGCGAAGACCTTTTTATTTAAGCGGCATTTTAAATGTTAATATTATTGGATTTTATCTGGCCAGGGCGGCTTATTTTATATTGGTATTTTTGCATTTTTAACTTAATGTTTGTATTTTTTAATTTAATGTTATAATTACACACACACACACATATATTTAACTTAACGTTGTAAGCCGCCCCAAGGCTTCGGCGAATGGGGCGGCATAAAAACGTTTTAATAAATGAATAAATAAATAAATACAGTATATCTTCTTAATCACATCAGTGGTGAAAGCAGTAACCACGTTGTGCTGTGCTCATGAGGAAAAATGGAATTGAGAACTCTGCAGATCAAAGAAAGAAGGGCATTGTGGGCCCAAATGCTGCATCCATGGACAAACAGATAAAAACGTCTAGGGAGTTCCTCCGAAGTTGCTTCCACATCTTGCAGTAAATTGAACTTTGACTTAAACTGAAGTGCCATAGTTCAACCATGCACTGTCTGGTATGGGTCATTTGTGAGCATTATTAACATAGGATGGAAATGGGAAAAGATCCTAAGGGCACAACCTTATGTACATTTAGCCAGAGGGGAAAAGTCCTACAACTCTCTGGGTGTTGCAGGACTTCTCATCTAAACTGTGCCCTAATTTAACCAAATATACACTTTATATTGCAGGTAGAATGACATCCAAAGCTGCACTCAAGACTGTTTTCACAATGTCTTCATCCTTTAGAGCCTTCCAATTTTTGCAGCCATATTCCTGGCTATTTTAGAGCTAGGGAAGTCAGCTGTTTTCATGGAAGCGTCACCTATTCACTACATAAGCCTAATGAAATTTCTGTGTTCTGCTCTATATCACAGTTCCACCTTGCATAGTGCAATGAAACATTTAGGAACATCCGGGAGATGGAGGAAACCTTGTGTAAAAGGTGTTGTAAGCATCCTGAAAAGAAAGCAGAGGCAGCAGCTGTGGTAAACCGCCGGATTAACTGCCTCATGTAGAGAAGCCCTCAGCCATTCTGATGTTCCCAATGCTTCCCCGTCCGCACCACCATGACCAAGACAATATCATACCATAGCTTTGAGTTTCATCTATTATTGTTTCATACTGCAAGTGTAAAACATGCAAAAAAGTCATCTGTATATTTTCCAAGGACAGCTTAACTTCAAATAACATGCAGAGGTTGACCAAGCCTTGCTGTCAAAGCTCTCACTTTAGAAGAGATGTGCATGTGTGACCGGATTGGGTGAAATATTTCCACAATGCAGTCCTGTCAATTCCTCACCTTTCAAGACTTGCTAAACCAATAAAGTAAATTATTTCAAAGGGAGAAAAGGGTGGTGGGGAAAGAGAAAAGGAAATGCTGATCCATAAATTGACTTCTTTGTTCCCTCAATTGACTAAGTGACACTTAAGTCATCTTTAAGTGCCTTGAAAAAAAATAATAAAAGGCATTTCTTTTGTGCAGCTTATGAACAATTAGGCAATTGTAACACAAGAAATGGCAAAGTGGAAAATGCATAGCAACAATGTTTTCAATATCCATCATCTAGCGTCTATTTTAATTTCTGCAGTAAATGCTTGACATGGAGTTCTGTTTTCCTCCTCATTTGAGGGTTAACAATGATAAGCATTTACTTTGATTGCTTTGGTTCTGCCTGAGGCAAAGGAAGGCCTGTGGCCAGTAACATGTATGATTTGAAAGAAAACTTATTCTTTCCAACTTCCTCCCCTCAGCCTAGAAAAATCCATCCAGGATCAAAAGCTAAAAGGCTTTTCCTTACATTGGTAAATGTTCTGTAAATTATGAAAATCTATTTGTCACAGAATAGGCATGTATAAAATATCTAAATATTATGTCATGAAATATGTGACTGACTGCTTTACATGTGTATGCAATTATGCATGGTGTGGAGAAATGGGATGGGGGACATTTTTCTCCTTCTCCTATAATACCAGAACCTGAAGGGGTCATCCCATGAAGCTGATTGGTGGGAGATTTGGGACAGATAAAAGGAAGTACTTCTGCACCAGTGCACAGTTAAACTATGGAATTCACTTTTCCAAGATGTAGTGATGGCCAACAATTTGGAGCGTTTTAAAAGCCATTGTAGAAATATTTCACCTAATCCATTGTGCATGGTGGTTTGAACAAGCTAGGCCAGCTTCACACCTTTGCACACACAGCCTCTTAATGTCTCTATTGTGACTTCTATGCCACTGGGGCTCCTTATTCATTGCAGCTTTCATTCTTTCCTTTATAAGAACTACCCATAGTGCTGCATGGTGAAAACCAATTTTGGAGATGGAATTCAGCACCATCGATAGCTCCAATCAAATACAGGATAGACGCTGCAAAGGATCAGAACCTGTGGCATAGGAGTCTCAGCCTCCACTTGGTTCTTTTACATAAACTGTTTGTGCTTTTATGGTATTTGGGAGAGAACAGAAAGAATCCATGACCCCTGGGTTAATAATATGAAACAGTCACTAGATATAGGCCAAATTCACAACTCTCAATGGGTTGCTTCAACCATAAGTAGCCATGAATGAAGGGGAATAAATGAATGGACAGGTGGGGTCCAGTAAGCCCTCAGCAGCAGTGACGTGAGGACATGGCATTTTAATCTCCCCTAATCTTTATTGTTTTTATTTTATTATTTTATTTATTTTGTGGTTGCTGTAATGGCTTTTTAAATACATATTTTGTGGGTTTTCTCCCTCTCCTTTTAAAAATTCTGCTTTAGGATGATTCAAAAGCAAACAAAAACAAACTTTAACAAAATTCTGAGGCATTGAAATGCATCCCTCTGTCTCTATTTCCTGTGCAATTGATTGTATAGATATGGAACGTGTTCTGTTGGTTTCTGTCTGTCGGGGATTAAAAAAAAACAACTGGAGACTGAATTATCAGTATCCACCCCTCTCCGTATCCCTGGGTTTTGATGTGTACATGTATTGATGTACAGTATCTCTCTGTGTCCCTTCTCTGGCCTCTGAGTCACTAGCTGCCAGGCCTTGAAAAGGCTGGACTTCTGTGTCACTCTCAGAGTATTTCCTGTTCTGCACTGGGGAATTCATCATTTCTCCTTAAGAAGCAGGTGCCCAGCTTGGGGGTGCTCTTTTATCAATACCATCACCAGAGGCTCAGGGTGCTTAGTGATGCTACACACCTTTTCCCAACTTGGACTGGTCCATCAGTGGAGACTGCATAGGGACAGTCAGGCTGTGGTGATCCATTCTCTGGCAACCTCCACATTAGATTATTGCATTTTTATTACTTTCATACTGCTCACTGTTCTCAAGCAGTGGATCCCAGATGGTCTCCCCTCTAAGCACTGACCAGACCCAGACCTGCTTAGCTTCAGTGTGGTGGCTACGGATACGCGCCTGCGGATCCTATTTAGGAACATTGCAGGCAGGGCTGCCCTTGAAAATGGCTTAGAAGTTTCAACTAGAGCAGAATTTGGCTTCTACAGTTCTGACTGGTTTATCTAGATGGGGCCATGTGATGGCAGCTATACAGAAGCTACACTGGATGCCTTTTTGCCTTCAAAGCCAATTCAAGCAGCTGGTGCCCGCTCACAGACTCTCAGCCCACCCTACTTCCCAGGGTTGTTGCTGTGGGGATACAATTGAGAGCAAGAGGCCAAGAATGATGTAGGCAGCTTTGAGTTCTTAAAAGGCAAAATAGAAATCTAAGAAATAAATTAACAGCTTGGGGCCAAATATCTCAAGAAGTGCTCCATTTCATATCCACCTGCGACACCATTACAATAGTCATGGTGGCTCATCAAGTTCCATTGATGGGGTGAATGTATGGTGCATGAACAAAGGAGAGGACATTCCCTGCAGTGGCCCTGACTTCAAAATGCCCTCCTGCGGCAGCAATGCATATGCTCAACAGTGTGTTTCTTCCAGTGCTAGACTAAAATCTATTTTTATTTTCCAACACATTCTAAATTACTGTATTTTAGCTGCTTAAATTTCTTACTCTCAATCATTGTTGTTCATGTTGTTTTAAGATAAAATAACAGGTTAGCATTTTCTGTATAGCCCCTGAAATCTCTTTGGATGAAGCTGTGGCTTATTTATTTAAAAATTAAAACTCCCACATACTAAAACATTTAGATAAAATTGAATATTTATATAATCATGTGAACTACTTATGATGGATATGTTAAGAGGTTGTGTGTGCTAAGCTGGCCTAGCTTGTTCAAACCTCCATGCATATCTTGCTGTTCCAAACTCAAGAGGATTTAGATGTTACCACAAGGAGGCAGAACTCTGTTTCCTTATAGTTTGTGTGGACTTCAAAAGATTTGTCCTTTATCCTCAGCTAAGTGTGCGCCTCTTATTGAGAAATGTTGCTCAGAATCCCATTCCTGCTTGATTCCTGAGCTGGATCTGGTTTTGTTTCCTTGTTTTTCTTATACTTTTACTTTGTGTTTGTGTACTTTATTGAACTGTTATTCTATTGTGAACAAGGATTCTTTTCAGGATTCTGCATTTCTTCTCATTTTGATTGTGTTGCATCCTGAAACTTAGATCTCCAATTCTGATTCTATTGCTCCTATTACCTTATCGTTTGGTTCTTTATTCTTTTCACCATTTCCACCTACGATTTCTCCCATTGTTATTTCTCCTACTGCTACTTTTTAATTCCATGCTGTATCCCACCTCCAAATACTATTTATTTTGCTATTCCTTAATTCATATTCTCTGTCTACTACTTAGTCCAGATTTGAAGTATGGCTTATGGCTTTTTGACATTTCCTTTTCCTGTTTTACCACTTGATAGTTTTAACTTGCTTGTTGATCAGACATCTGATTCATATATGCCCCTATACCAGAATGCTATTATTCATTTATTTCATTCATTTAATTTCTATACCATCCCATAGCTGAAACTGTCTCTTGAGGTTTTTATTCAAGACCAAAGAACAAATAAGAGAATGAAGAAAACAAAGAAACAACATAAACAGCTAAGTATCAAGACTTGAACCTTAGGGGAACATAAGAAAACTGAGGCAAAGGAAGGAGGTATACTGTTCTTTGTTGCTAAATTCATTTTTATCTCACCTTTCTTCCTCTTGGAAGAAACCCCCACAACTTAAAAGTTTCTTCTCCTCTTCATTTCAACCCCACAACAATAATCCTGTGAAGTGGTTTAGGCTGAGGGTCAGCAGCTGGCCAAAATTCACCCAGTAGGCTTCATGGCAGAGTGGGGACTAGAAACCAGATCCCCTGAGTCCACTCCAGAATCTGGTTCTTTATGTATGTGCATACACTTAAAGAAAGATCAGAAACAAAGAAAATCCAGTGTCAGAAATAGGAGATAGTGATTATCTGTATTCCAATGCAGAATAAGGATGAAGAGGAACAGAAGCTCAGTGTTGCTGTTTAGGAAACACAGGTAAAGTAATCTCACAAGAGAGCAGAAAAAAAAGACTATTTCATTAAGAGAGAGTGAGAAACTGGGCAAAGATTGTGTTGAAAGAAATCCAAGACAGAAAGTAAAACTGACTCACTGGAAGGGCCAAAACTGAAAGAAGCCATGAAACCGTTGCATGTTTAGGGTGCTTCCAAATGGATGTTGCCTAGCAGTAATTGTCAAAATGCAGCTTTTCCATCATCCCCTCCTTCATAGATTTTCTGTGCTATGGAAAATGATGGAAGAAATGGGATTACAAATGGAACATAGTGACATCTGGACTCATCCATACAATTCAATAAATTGGGCAATGTACGATAAAAGTGTCAGCTATCTTAAGGCATAACCCAAAGTCAGTTTAGACAGGAAAAACTTCCTAAAACATGGCTGTCTGGGAAACACTGGGAATTGTAGGATATTTTTCTGCCTGAACAGCCATAGGATTTCACTCTTTGGTGAAAGTCTTTGCTAAATATTTCAGTGGAAAGCAACAGATTAAAAATGATGTATGGAAAGATAAAGGGCAGGCACAACCTGCCTGAAAACATGTCTGTAGCCAAATGATGAAATATCATCTAAGCAACAGGAGAAAAAGAAAAAGATAGTAATTTTGAATAGCCAGTAAAGAAAGACAATCAGGCAAAAGAGTAAAATGAATGATTATCAGGAAGAGGATAAGGATCAGTAGAAAAAAGCAACACATGAATATGAGAAGATGAGAAATAAATTATCTTTTTCTCTCATACTTTTCTAATCTCTCTGACTATTTTTTTCCCTCTTGTGGTTATCCAACAATTTCATCTCCCACAGGTTTAAAATATGGCTAAAACAGAGTTTCTGGTTTCTTCTTTTGTTCACATTTTGCTTGTTTGCTCTGTTTCATAGGTTATACCACAGAATCACAAAATTGTAGAGCTGGAAGGGGCCAAGAAGGCCATCAGGTCCAACCCCCTGCTAGTGCAGGGCACCATCCCACTCACACGGCTGTCCAGTTGCATCCTGGATGTCTCTAGTGTGGAACAGCCCACAATCTCCCTGGGTAGTTGGTTCCATCATTGTACTGCTCTAACAGGGAGGAAATTTTTCCTGATATCTTGTTGGAATCTGGTTTCCTGTAACCGAAGTCCATGCCCTGCTCTCTGGGATGATCAAAAAGAGATTGCATCCTTCCTATTTGGGCAGCCTTTCAAGTCCTTGTATAGTGCTATCATATCCTCCCTTAGTTCCTCCTCTTCTGCGAGAAAGTTGAGCATGCTTCCCACTCCTTGTTCTTTTCCATCTCATACGTCCATCACTTTCAGCTTCAGGCAACCTAATCTTATGTATGTCTACTCAGAAGTACATCCTACTAAATTCAGGGTGAGTGCAGAATTTCAGCCTTAATCTTTCTAAGATTAATTCTTTTCTTGCAAGTGACACTGCATTTTTAGCCTGATTTTATCTTTGTTGGATTACTATAATTCTTTGCTTGTCACTTTGCTCTTTTCACATCTCTTTTATTCCTGTATTATAGTCTTCAGTCCACCTTATATTTTAGAGTTGGGTATGACTATCTCATGTCGTGTGTGTGTGTGTGTGTGTGTGTGTGTGTGTGGCAGGCAGGGGAGGTTCTTCTTTACTCTTGATTGGTAATCTTTACCAATTCCAGAGATTCCAGTCAAGATTTTGATATTGACTTTTACGTGCATCAACATCATCATTCCATATTTTTATTTTTCAATTTCTCTGTACTCTTCTTCTTGATCTCCCCTTTGTTCTTCAGATTCTCTTTAGCTTCCCAAGCATGATTAACAAATTTGCATCCATTTTCTAGAACATATACTTGATTTTATTAGCAGTCCTGCTCCTTTTTTCTCTTTTCTCACTCTACCCCTTTATTCTTTATGGTCTGTTGCACTGAAAACCTTTGTACAAGATAATTTACATGTGAATTCATACAATGTCTAGTTGTAGATGTTTCATAAAGGAAATGCAGATCAGAAAGGCACAGCTCAAGAGCCTGGGTACCAATAGATCACAAAAGTTCTAGAGAGGAATGAAGTCCTCTCTGTTCTGTGTTCAAGAATTAAGCAGGAAAGCACCTCTGAGCATGCGTGAACAAATCTTGTGGTATACCATGAGCTTTTGAATTCCCCCAGCATCTTAACTTAATAATACAGGTAATACACTACAAAATGTTATTTTAATATGAATACATTTCTGTAAATATAGATAATATATTCAAAGGCTAGCAATTATTATTTTAAAAGCCCTTGCAAAATAGCAATTGGTTGTCTAATGCTTACCAATTAATACTCTTTTGATGCTGGTACAATGAAACTCTAGGCATATGATCAAGTAGGAGGAATCTTAAATGTGTTTCTTTTTCCAGATATCAAATGGCAGGAGGAAAAGTAATATCTGAAAGGAAATCTAAATCATTCTTTGTAGGAAATGGTGTGTGTGTGTTTCAACCAACTCGCAGTGTAACAAGCACAGTTCAGCTGTACATTGTTTAAATAGACTATCCTTGACCACTCTTTGGAAAATGTTGTTGCCAGTAGAAACCATAGCCCTGTTGGTCGGTTATAAAGATCTCTTATACTCTAGTTGCTTTGCAATACAGGGCACTGTAGACAAAGTTCAACGAAGATATTGGTTTTTCTGTCTTGCTCTAGAGAACAAATAAGTGTGGCTTGGCCATAAGTACCCTGCAGAAACATTTGAGTGAACTTCCAGCAAAACAGTCTGCTTTTATATTTTCAATAATGTTGCATCCCGGCAGCTAAATAACCAGGATATTTTGGATGTTCAGAGTCTTTGAAGGTCAACTCCAGCATAATGAATAAAATCTCAATGCATAAAAATATAACCTCTCTGGAATTAACAACAAGGGCTCATTCATGTAAAAATTTTAGAGCAGGAGTCTCTCTCAGGGATGGGGCCCAAATCCAACCTTCTGATGCCCTCCCTCTGCACCTTCTCTGCCCAACCGCCAGCTGTGTGGTGGCATCCCCATTAAAATGATTCTCAAGGCTTGGTTACTGACAGTAAGAGCTGTAAACTAAAATATGCTTGTATTCGGGCTCCACCTCAGCCCAGCCTCCCACTGGAATCAGGCCTCTCATAAGTGCCTTCAAATCTGAATTCGGCCCTCAGGTCAAAAGGGGTTTTTGTTTTAGGACATCTGCTGAATGGATCACACAATTTCTATTCCAAACTCTTGGAGCTTGATTGTTCACTGTGCAGACACAGTGTTACTGCACCTCCATTCTGTCGTATGTGCAATTCGGTTTCCATAGTTTGGAAGTAACCAAAACAAGCCAGACCTGGGCATGCAGTGCTCAGATCAGGGCACAATTTTACTGTGGATTAGAGGAGGGGATTTTAAATGCTGAATTTACTCAATTCATCTCTCAGAGCATAAGAATAGTTGTGGGGGCTGGCACAACCATCCATACTGTCTTATTTACTCATTATCTTTCTATTGCACCTTTTCTCCAGAAAATGGTACTCATTTGATAGCCAAGAGCAATCAAAGAAATGTAATAAAATAAAAAGTACAATAAAACAGTAGCAAAATATACCCACTCCCATAAATAAGGCAGGTAAAACATCAATAACATTGAGAACACACCCAGGAAACCCAAACTTATTTATAGGATTCAAAAGACTGTCTAAAACCAGTACAATCAGGCTTGTGAGTACCCCAATCCATCCTACATATCTCCTGCGGGTTCCTACAGAGAAAAGGGCTCAGGCTCCAAGACCCAGTCCCTGGAGGGATCCTGTTAGAGGATGTTCCCCCCTCTGCTGCCTCTGATTTGATGTTTAGCCCCCATAATCCTTAAACATTTCTGCATTGTTGGTCTAAATATTTGGACCTGGATATTTGAAGGAACGCCTCCTTCCATATATACCTGCCTGGCCTCTAAAATCTGGAGTGGAGGTCTTTCTCTGAGATCCCTCTTTGAAGGAGATCAGAAGAGTGGCTACCCATAGGTGGACTCCCAAAGAGGTGTGCGTGGCACCAACACTTTTTCCATTTCAGCCCCATGCCAAACCTTTTTACTTTCTCAGAATTTTAAGTTACGTAGTGTTGTTTTTAGTACTGATTTTATATATTACGTGTGATGCTGTGTCCTATTTATTTATGTTATCACTGCTCTGAGACATTGTAAAGGGCAGGATACAAAAATTTTAAATAAATAAATGAAAAGTTATTTGCCCACCAGGGGAAGGTTATCACAGAGAAAGCAAGCCAGGCCTCTCTTGGCAAAGAGCTCGGGAATGTAGGGTCAGCCATTGACAAGGACATCTTTTGAGTTTCTTATTTTGTAGTTCATGAGCAATTCATGAGTAGCTGTTCAGTATTTGAGGCAGAGAGAGAGAGAGAGAGAGAGAGAGCGAGCGAGCGCGAGAGCACTAGTTGTGCATAAATATGGTGTACGTGTGTGTTCCACTGCAAAAAGGTTTTTCAGGTTTTATAAAACCAGTTTCACCTGAGATTATACTGAAACAAAAACTCTTTGTGCATGTCACAGGCAGTGCAGATTAGGCAGAGCTGGCCTCAGGTGGGGCCTGTTGGGGCAGCTGCTGAGGGCCCAACTCCAATGGGTGCTCATGGACGCGTCCCCCGGGCCTGTTCCTCACCTTGGCCATTGCCACCTGCTTGTTTGCCTGCCTCTCACTCTGCCCCAGTGGTGGTGAAAGGAGAGAGGAGGGAAGAGCCCAGGTGCCACTGCTGACTGCTCCGGGACTTCTGTCTGTCAAGTAGGCAAGTGGTGTTGATAATGGGAAAGAGGGTGAGCAACGAGTGACAATGTCAATGAAAGGCAGACTTCCTGAGGGCAGAGACCTGGATCTGGCCCTGGGTTAAACATATAAGGAAACCACAGCGAATCCTATAACTAGCCATAGGTGCCATGAATATAAGTGTGCATTCTACCTGTCTCCCCATCTCCTCTGTGGCTTCTCCTATAACAAATTTTAGATTGCAAACTCCCTAGGACAGGGAACTTCTGCCTTGCATTCTTCCAACTATGCATTCTGCCTTGCATTCTTCCACCATACCAACTATGGCTGGTGTCGTCACCATGGCTCTGATGCATACCTTCCATTCCCTTAAAAATTGCCATCCCTCAACAGCCAAAATCTAAATGAGCTTTTGGTGTCTCAGCCTATAACATTACTCACAGAGGAGGAAAATAAACATTTCCTCTGATGTAGAGTAGTAATAAATTTGTTTGTATGATCAAGTGCATAAGGTTTGTGTTACTACTTCTAAAGAGATTTTCACTGAGCAGGGCATAAAGACCTTCCATGAGCAACTATTTTAACTAACTTCCAAGGGGAAAGGACTTTTTGGTGGTGGCATCCCAGTTACAGGACACTGTTAGCAGAGAGTTTTGCCTGGTGCCATCCCTGAAACCTTGGCATTGCCATGTGAAAATAATGCTTTTCACACAGGCCTTTTAAATGACAGACATAGTCTGGGCTTCATGGTTCCAGAATCTGTATTTTTAACATTGGGCTTTTCATGTTTCTTCAATTTTATGTGTCCTTTGATTTCAAGATGTTATGTTTGGTTTTAAATCTAAATTATTTTAATGGCTGTTTTGTGAGCCAACCAGATGACTTTGCATTGTGGGGCAGTATACAGATGACAAAATTAAATAAGCCTATAAATAAATAACTAAAATGTGCACCTTCATGGATGTGTACCCAAAATGCACTCTGACTGCTGCATCAGCAAAGTGCATGGAATTATACCAACAAAGAAGGATTGTCCTATGATATTGCATCAACATGCAATTATGCATAGTAAGAATGGTGTCTTCATGGCCTTCCAAAAGATTTATGAAATCCACCTATCCTGTTTCATTTTGTGATATTGGGCACCTTTAATTTCCAGGTATAAAATTATTTGGGGATGGGAAAGGCTCAATTAACAACTACTATGGACCTGGGTATTTGTTCTTTTCATATAAGTGGGTGTTTCATTGTCACAGACTAATAACAATCATAGTGTCTCTTCCATTCTAGATTTTCCTTTATTTCTTGCATTGTAGAATTCCGGTAAGTAACAGGACTGTAGAAAGAAAATAATAATGTTAAGATAGAGTACTAGTGTTGCGGGGGAGGGGGGGATAAAATGGCAAGGATAATTACCTTGAATTGTTTTAGCTCACTTTAAAATGTAATAAATAGGGCCATTCACATATATTCCCTGAAGACAATATTCTTCTATAATGATGAAAGGTAGAGTATAAACCAGCTTTATTAATGTTATTATGACCATCTTTTGTACTTCAAGCTATGGTTGTACTTAACTGTTTGTGTTTTTGAAATGTTTTCAGTAAGCCAATATGTGATTCCCTCTGTTCCCACTTTATTGTTCACAGGTCATGTCCTTTAACCTCTGCAAGTGGGAGTGTAGCATTCCAAGTATTGATTTTACTCTATTCTTCTCAAATCACATTTTCACTGAATACTTTGCTTCCCTTGTACACATCAATGGCACCACTGGCTCAGGTCCACTTCAACAGGTGCATCTTATCCTGAACAGCAGAGTATGTGCGTGTGCATGCACATGGTTGAGCAGTGAGGAGGAATAAAGAGTAAAGTCAGGGGAAGTGACACACCAAAAGTACAAATGCGTCATTACATGGCCATTCACAAAACAGCTGCTGGTGATAGCAGGAACATCCTGCCATTGGGTAAGCTAATTAACATTTGCAGTGCAATTTCTTTTTAACACCATCAGGATGAGAAAGAATTGAACTGATTGATGAATTGTAACTCACTGAGGCTCTAATATATAACTCCCCCTCCTAAGATCTGTCTTAAAAATTAATAAACTTTTAAATGTGCATAGCACAAAAATGTGTGCACCTATTTGCTTGACTCTCAAGCATAAGAGGGCTACTATGCAGGTACATTTCATAGATTTGATAATGATGCAAATTGATGCGGCTGCTGCTGCTGATGATGATAGCTGATTGTTGATTTACAAAGATACAACGAGGGAAGCATGAAGGTTTGAATTTCCAAATTAAGAACTGATTTCAGACTTGAGCTGAAATGGGCAGTCTCTGAGTTGCTCTGAACCAAATAGGGCTATTCAAGCAAAATCTTGTGGTTAGTGTCACTGTGCTTTTATGGGTCAGCTGAAATTTTTGAACTGATACTGCCATTTTCCTTGGTTTTATTACTTTGATCATTATTACTTTTAATTCTTTTAATTGCACATAGTCTTGGGGGTTTATCTGATCATTGCATAACAAATTTACCAAGGAAATAGAGTCATGAGATTTCTGAAATTCAATATATACTGACCAATGCTGTTTTCATGGGATAAACTCATGGGGTAAACTGTTCTGGGCATCCTAAAAACAGGAACAAACAGCAGTTGAATTCCACTATCAAGTCTACATTTGATATGTATCAACAAATGGAACAATAAGAAGCTTATTACCACAACATGGTCATGAACAGGGTGGAGTTAAGGTACTGAGTACAAACAAACAAACAAACAGGCCACTAGAGGATTCCTATTTGCATCTGCTAATTTGGATAGATGCAGATTGAGAAATAATTACTATTGTTTATATAGAATGCCATGAATTTTACCATAGTGGGGAACACTGACTAAGTGACCCATGTTCCTGGGCTATCTGCCATCCAGGTGCTAATGGGCAACTTCAGGGTACCCACACTCACTTTTTATGAAGTTTATCTAAAAAAAAAATTATTGGCATATCATGAATACGATATTTTCAATAAAACGTGTTCCCATATATCCTTGTCTCGTGTATACTAAGATAGTATATCTAGCTTATTCCTTCCAGAATCACTTTTTTGGACAGTTATGGTTATTTTTGAATGAGAATTTCAGACTTTAACTGGATAGACCATCAAATAGAGAATACCTTCAAACAGAGGAGTGTCCACTATGAAGTAGGGCCCCTGAATACGCAGTAATGGCCAGGCAAGAAGGCCAAGTTCCATGGCAGCAAATAGAGGACTGAGGGCCCAAAAGCAGATGTGAGTTCAAAGGTGACCAAGGACTGGAATCTGAGTCAGGACATGAGGCAGGTAAATTGGTGCAGTCCTCACACTGAAGACCAGGGTGGCAACTTGGACATCACCACTCCCATTCATCTAGAGTCATATTATTATTATTATTATTATTATTATTATTATTATTATTATTATTATTATCATTATTATTATTATTATTATTATTACATTTCTATGCCGCCCCTTGCCGAAACCTCGGGGCGGCTTACAACACGATAAAATACAATGAAATACAATGAAATTTGGCAGTATTCAAGCTGTAAGGTCCATTGACTTTCTTCAAGCTGGAACTGCAGCTTAGGAGGTACTCTTGTCTTTAAGACCAAATCTATCCAGCCTCCTGAGAAGCCAAAATTCTGGTGGTCTAGGCAATAAAACACTGGTCATACTGGCTGCTGGAGATGCCTCTTGGAGATTCACACTGCTCCTTCTACAGCTAATCTGTTCAAAAAAGAACTGCCATGATAAATTGGGCCTAAAATAAGTGCCATGACAAACAGGGTCTTTGGCTTTCCAGCATGCCAGCAACATTTACATTAAAAAAGCAACAGATCCTGTACGTGTACTACCACAGAAGAATGGTAAGACTAGAACTGAATTATTTGGTCCAGTCTTAGACTGGTGCCTTCTCCAGATGTGTTAGGCTCATGCAGGCTGGTAAGGATGAGAGTTATAGTCCAACACATCTGCAGCGCCCTAGTTGGATAAGGCAGATTGAATATGTCTACCAACTCTCAAGTGGAGACAGCCAATGATACAGCTTTGCTTCCTGGAAGAAGCAAGCCAGCTGAACTGTCCACAGGCAAGGGAAAGATGCATCTGCACTGCAGTCAAAAGCAATAATGTGCTTTGAGCTCAGTCCGTGACAAATCAGCATTATTCACATTTCAAACTCTCTGCCTTAATATTGTATTCTGTGCTAGACCGGGGTGGCCCTGTAGAAAATTAAATTAGCTGCAGAGATTGTGGTCCCAAAGATGTCATTTCAAGTGTCTTGGTGTACAAATTACCTGAGGGCCATGGTTTTAAGCTACCCACTGGGGGCGCTTTGGGTACAGGAACAGTGGCACTGCTTAGGGAGTCTGCCATTAGAACCTTCCCATTTGTGGTTCACCTATTCCATGACTGTGCTGACTGAATTTTATCACACACAAGCACTGAAGCATGATGCCATTAATCTCACAGATGTGCTAACGTCTCTCAGTCCAAGTGCTGCTAGCAGGTGGGGGGGATAATTCTTTTATGCAAGTATCTTAACCCACTCATCACGTTACTGTCAGCATTGTGTATCAGTTGCTCTACTCTATAAAGTGGGTCTATAAAGCATGGAATTTAATGTGCTGTAGTAGCTCCTCCTTTTAAAACTAAAGATGCTTTTCCTGGCAGTTATTTCTCCTCTCATATGAAGCAAAAACTAAAATGTTACAAAAGAATCAAGAGAGTTTGACTCTCCCTTTGAGCTCCTGTTTCCTTGAAATGGCCATATGTATAAATACAGGGGAGGAAGAAGTGGGCTGCCTAACCAAAGGACCAAAAAACGCCTTTCCCATATTTCCCATTTCCTACACTCCATTTAGAGTGTGCAGTGCCCCACTTTACCAGAGATGGTTCTCTCTTCCAGTCCAGATCCGGTTTAAAAATCTAGAAGGGAGCACGGGGGCTGTGAAGTTGCCCATCGTCATTTAATAGCTGGACAGCATCCTGACCAGCCCAGGGACTCACCTTGGGTCATATCCAGCCATGCCCCAGGACTAGCCCAAATAATTCACACTGCACTAACATGAACCAAAGAGGACAGGATGTCATTAGTGGTTGCAGGGGTATTAGGAAAAAGCAGAGTGCTGCTGCCAAAATTTGGCAGTGGCAAAGTTTGGCAGCAAATCACCATTTTCCCCAAATGCCCTTATTTTACACAACATTGATTTATGTCCATGCAATATCATTAGGGTTAGCACTGAAGCACAGCAGTACCACTGCCCATGGTTACACTTATTTCTAAACTTGTATTTTTTAATATAAATTTATATATACAAGTTTTAGGATGGCCTCCATTTGGGGTCATTCTTTTCTTCTGGGTATGGGGACAAGGGGCTAACTGTTAATGTATGAAATAGCCATATAAGCTCTGCACAGCCGAACACTTGTATACAAGAAGACTCTGAAGCTAGGGCTGGCTGACTTTAAAATGTTACACTGCCATTTGACAATGCACACAAAATTGTGAACTAATCCTTTGATTATAAGGCAGAAATGCTTTAGTTCTTTGTTGTAGTGGTTCAGGATTTTTCATCAATAAAACATGCCTAGAGGTATGATATGGGCATTAAGACTGTTTCTTTTCCAGAAAAGGGCAAAATTAATTAATAATTCCTTAAAAATTAGCTTCTCCAGCCATCAGTAATGGTTTACCTATACTAGTCAACAACCTGAAATGCAGGGTTGCATTCTATGCTACTGGGAAGGCTGAGCAACAGCAATTACACATATTTCAGAGATCTCTGGTTGCTTCTAAAATGTGCTCCACCAACATTCTGAGGAAATGGGTTTGTTCTGCCAGGCAGGGCAGTTTAAGCCTGCCAAACGGATGCTCAAATTAAAATTGTCTCAATCACCAACCCAAACTCAAAAATAAAGCTGATAATGCTGGTGGACTGAGCTTTGACAGCATTGCCCAAACCAAGTATCTTGATGTTGATTTGAAAGAGTCAGGAACATGCCAGAGTAGAGCTAAGGAAATGAATAAAACACTCAAAAGTTTATAATAATATACTTAATAATATAATACATTCACAATCCAGCACCAGTGAGTGCCCTTTGCAGTCTTAAGCATAATGGACATGATCCACTGGGAACTCCTGTAAGCATTACTGATGTGAACAGAAGTACTAGCACAAGACAACCAGGGATATGGGAACCATCATAATTTTCTGAGCTCACATCATAGCTCGTGTAGTCTCAGTCCTGCTCTCATTTGTGATCTGTTGTTCCTTATGTGTCATGCACATATTTTGAGTGGGAAAGGTGTGCATTTTGCACATTTTTAAAAGTGTTTTTCCCCTCATTGATTAAAACCCTAAAATATATATTTTTAAAACCCTTAAATGTGATTAAAAGCTTGTGAACTTTTTCAGAAAAATGTATTCCTGTGTGCATTTGGGACTACTAACAACCAAATTTGAAAGATTTGTGAATTGGAATGAAATTTTCATGCATCCCACAGAGAATGCCTGAGAAACCAAGGTCAGCCAAACAGCACTAGTGTTGTCAGCTGGTGAATCTGAAGCAGGAAAAAAATAATTTTCTTCCACTGATAATTTGCTTCTATTGAAAAGACAGCTGTGGCAATTCAAGATGAGTCAAGCATTGACTTGCATTTTTCTATGCTTCCTCCTCAGCAGAGATACAGGCCTCAGTCCGTCATGAGAAACAAGCTTTACAAACTACTGGCCTGACATGGTGAATTTGTTCATAGGACTACTACGTTTTCTAAATGTCCTTAAAGTTTAAAAGTATTGGACAGTATTTGTCACCAAAATGCTTGCCTATGAAATCTTTATAAATCCTTTCAAAGCAAGTTTGTTCCAACCTTGGCTTTTAAGTTATAGCCTGACAAAGCAACACACACCAGGTTTTTGGAGCTAAACAATAAATGTTAGCTATGCCACAACGAATGGAGCATCACATTTCATGTGTTTTTATTTTTGTGCTCTTTACAGGCTTTGTGCAGCACCACTATTGATTTCCTGATGGCACCATAGAATTTTAATAGTCCCAATTTCAGGCACAATTTGTTTTGTGTTGACGTGTCAGCCCTATTTTAATGGGGCTAAAGCCATGCAACTAGTCAGGTGCAAAACAGCTTAGGGGGCGAAATCTAAGTGAGTAGAAATTGCTTTGACAAACAATCATTTACATGGATATATACACTAATTCCAGGAAATATACATTTCAGTTTTTAAACAAGAACAAATATAACACTTCAGTATTCCCTATGTTACCTAGCTTAATATTCAATAATACTTATGATAGCAAAGGTGATGCCCACTATCTGCATGACTGTTAGGATACTTACTGTGGTTCTAGAGACTCATATGTCTCGTAGGAAACTCAGCATTCATAAGGTCACAATAAAATTGCAACAGTGCTAATTTTGTAAAATGTGCAGAACTGGATGCAGATTTCCTAGCAGTGGCTGTGATGCCATGGAAATCTAATGTTGAGGACCAACAGAACATGATTTCATTGTATGAAATAAGCCACTGAAAAAACTGGTGTGCTCCTCTCTCCTCATGTCCAGGACATTGGAGCTAGATCTCTGCCACCACTCCTTTTGTGAGAATCCACTGGCAGCTAAATAATATCACAGTGTGTGTGTGTGTGTGTGTGTGTGTGTGTGTGTGTGTGTGTGTAAGAGAGAGAGAGAGGTGTCTAGGTTGCCCACTCAGGACTGATCAACTAATTCATTAATTACACTGATATTCCATCAAGATACACTGATATCTTTCCACACAATGGGCTCCACACCATTATTGTAATGTTGTGTGTTGGGTTTTAAGGATCCTTGGGGAAAGGCAACAGAACCAAGGGAAGGATAGGCCATCCAGATGGAACATTATTGTGTGTTGTACTTGCAAAATAGATCTGGTAAGCTTGCCACATTCCAAACTACAAAAAATCCAGTTTAAAGAACCATCTGAGTGTTCAGCAGTTTAAGAATGGAGACTTAGTAAGCTTTTAAAAGACCTTAGGTTTATGGTCTACTGCAAAAGTTGCTCTGAGAACTTATCCTGAAAATATATGAGCAGGAATTTCTCATCAAGTATGCCTGTTACTAAGTCTGCAGTGGCTCTTTGTGAAAAGGGATGACATCAGAGCCTAAATGTAAGTGGCTACAGGTGAAGCTGTCCTCTACTCTGGTTCCTCATTGCTTGGGGAAGGATTCTTCCTGTACTCCCTTGGCATCACGCAGATCCTCACTTGCTATACCTGTTGCTGATTACTACTCACCCAACATTTAGATGGCATGGACATTAACCCTCACTTTTATTTGAAGTTCTAATTTTATTATCTTTATTGCAGAAAAGAATGAAGACTTAAGAAGGATAACTCCCACCAACCAGTCTGGATCTCACTCAGAGAGTTTCTTCAGTTCTTGGCACATAGCTGATTACTTTTACCATTGAAATAGCCACCTCAGACATCTGGTGTCCAGGGCCTAGAGAAGCAGGGGGCCTTAAAAGCAGAACTGTGTGTACAAAACAACCTCTCCTTTATTCCCTGAGTTAGCCAGTTGCCCTCAGGTGCAGTGAATGATGCTGCCCTGTGGCAACTGAGGATGAAAGAGTCAGCTGTCCATCCAGTCAGTTTCTGGGAAGGCATTTTGATCTTAGGATGCATTTCCCTGCCTCATATAAGGGCTGCAGAAGATGTTATCTCGTATTTCCCCACAAGTCTCTTCACCTTTCTTATCACAGAAAATCCATTAAGGTAACCGGAATAGTTAACCATAGGGTTACTCTATCTAGAAGCAGCCTCAGTCTGCAAAATGGCTTGGGTTGGCCCTGTTCATGCTTTCTTTCCCACTCCAAAAAGAGAGGAAGGGGAATGGTGGGCTTTCAGCTTTGATCTCGCTAGTAATCATCCAACAGAAACTGAGTTAAGCTTCTACCACCCCTACTCTATCTGTGATGTTTCATGGTATTCATGTGTTTACTCTACTGTAAATCTAATTAAATAATCACCAGTCCAGGATAGTAAGAAGACAGAACAGAAATGGGGCTAACATATTTGCTGTTTAAAAAAACCTGCCTTTCCCTTATGAGCACAACTAGGTTCTTATTGGAAATTCTGATCCAAATGTGATGAGAGATAAATAAATGCCAATAAAATACATACAAAAGTAATTGCATCCTGATCATTCTGCAAATTTTACTAAGCACTGAGCATAAAGAAATATTGACTCTGCAAAGCAGAAATGTTTGCCAGTTTTACAGCCTACGAATTATTCCCAAAGTATATACCTATGGCCCCTCATGCAGTAGGTGGCATAGATTATCCTTGATAGCGTATTTTTAAAGCAAGATTCCCAGTGTCACTGTTGGAATGACAAGTTGCTAGAGCCAATTTACACTGTGTTTCCACAGTGCCACCTCAGCCACTCCTCGGGAGAGCAATAGTTTTAATAACTTCTGGGATAAGCTGCCTCTTCTGAAACCAACAAGCCCAGCTTGAACTGAAAATAAGATTGTATGCTTTTATTTTTATAACTGACTTCCCTAAATCCTTCCTTTCCCAAATCCCTTTCCCTACCTATGGAGCTTAATCAAAATGCATCTCTCTTGGCATTATTATGATTTCAGGAGGTCACCAGCTTTAATATTATGGGGTGGGGTGGGGGGAAAAGAAGTATGAGCATCTCAGAGTGTATGAAAAGGTCTAGACCAAGCATAATGAGTACTGCCTACATCTCATGGAACCCATGGGAATTTAACTCCAGGGCTTCAACAGAAGGCTAGATTGCACCCAAGAGAACTACTCTATAAAGCATGTGACCCTCTGCATACTGCCCTGTAAATAACCGCCCAGTGTGACTGCTGCCATCTGTTGTCGTCTGTGGAACTCAACATTAGCACGCTACCTCTGAGGTAACTAAAGTCACCTCTCTCTCCCTCTCTCGAATGTCTTTAAGAAACAGGCTGCTACACATGTCAAAAGGCAGTTGTTGTTGCCACCACTTTGTTATACTAAACATTATCTCCAGGCATGGCAGCAGCTAGTGGAACTGTGAGCATCCACTCGCCACTTAAAATTAATGACTCAACGTGGAAAGGGCTACATTACATGACTTGAGTGGAGAGAGAATTTATCTCACAGCCATGAACTTAGAACAACTACTAGTACTACTTAAGTGTGCCTGCTACACCAGATTTGAGGAAACTCTGGTCCACGGGCCAGATCTAGGCTGTAGGAATTCCCCATATGGCTCGCCCACTTCTTCCCCATGTCCTGCTCCATTTCCCAGCAAGACAAAGCTCTTGTGTCTTATCTCTGCTGACTGGAGATAAGAGCTGGGGAATCATGGAACCATACAGTTGAAAGGGGCCTAGAAGGCCATCAGGTCCAACCCCCTGGTCAGTGTGGGACTGCTCAGTCTCCCAGCCAGGTTGTAGCCAGGCCAGATCTTCCAAGATTAGGCAGGATCAGGCACAAGGGCTGGGGAAGAAGCTGCTGGGTGATTCAGTCCTGCTTACTTCTGAGGCTTGTCCCTCCTGGGAGCAGACCTGGTACTTGGCCAGTGTTTTTGATTATACGCAGAGGCCTGGTACTTGGGATTCCGTTTGAAAGCACTGCTGAATGGTATGGCAGCTCCGCTTCTGGGCAGGTTGCTGCAGAGCTCTTCCTGCTTGTTCTGGGTAGGCTTAAAACATCAAGGAATCAGTGCTTCTCCCCAGTGCCACAATGAACATAAGTTTAGGCTATCCTAAACATGCAACATGGGGAGGTGAAAATCAGGTGGTACAGGCCTCAGATGGCAGATGGCCTGTTTGGTGGAGGTTGTTGATGGAGCACCACATAACTGAATGTTCCCTGCCCCACATTTAAACAACAGAACAAAACAAAAGTCATCCTGTCAAGTCAAAAAGTAATACAGTAGGAAGGCTCCATTTTACACTGGCTTTGTGTGGGGTGAATCTTCAACAACAGTGTGCCCTATCACCTAAAGTCCGAAATGGTACAGTCCCATTTATTACCTGAAGACTCTACCACCATCTGCATTGACTGCCCTTTTTATGCCAAACAGTCCCTATTTTCTAACCTAACTGATCACTGCGCTTACTTAAACATTTTGCATGGTGCCTTGTTACACTTTTGTTAGTGTGGATCACTTAAATTGGCATTCTTCAGAGGAACTGAACTAAAATTTTGCAGTTTAAAATCTCTGCAAAGGAAGATTTATCTTGCTCTTACTCACAACCATGTAAATAGAAATTCATATGCATGGGCAACACTAAGGTACAATTGCGGCACACACTGAAGCTGTTCAATTCCTGAGAACACATTTATTTATTTATTTATTTTCCGATTTATATCCTGCCTTTTTCCTACAAAGGGCTCAAGGCAGCTTACATCTCCTCCTCCATCTTATCCCCACAACAACAACCCTGTGAGGTAGGTTGGGCTGAGAGTCTGTGACTGGCCCAGAGTCACCCAGTTGGCTCCATGGCTGAGCGGGGACTAGAACCCACATCGTCTGAGTCCCAGTCCCATGCTCTTCACCACCACACCACACTGGCTCTCATTTTAGGACACTTGGGGTTTATTGGTTTTTCAATATCTTTCTCACTCAGCAAACCGAAGTGGGAAAGACTGTGACCACACGACTTGTGTGTCTAGTCAGTTAGTCTTGTCCAGATGCTGACTCTTGAAAACTAACTTCAAGGCCCAGGTGCTCTCTCTCTAGCCTTTGGACTCAACAGCTCTTCAAATAGAAAGCACTTTCAAACAGAGGATTGTCCTCTCTAAATGGGTGTTAATTGCATTTCTTTCTTTCTTTTTAAATAAGATTTTGACAAAATTCACATTTTTTATATTTGGGGTAGAAAGAATTTGAGTGTTTTTAATGAATATACACTGAAAAAAAAAAAAACAGTTGGTTTACTCAAACCCAGTGCTCTGAGCCTGGTTATGAATCCTCATGTTTTTAGCCACGCTGGTGCTGAATTAAGGTTGCCACCTTTTTCATGTTTAAAAATGTATGGCAGGCCCATACGACATGGCCCTCTTCTTCCTGGGAATTGGTGTGCCTGTTGAACCTGGCCAGTGCTAGTGGGAAGGACTTTTAATTTCAAAATCTCATGCCCAGACAGAACTTGAAATTAAAAAGGAAAAGAGGGAGTGAAGAGATGTGGGAGAAAAAACAGATTTATCAGTCCCTACTCAAGAATACAGAGCAATCAGGGTCAGAGAGCAAACCGGAAATCAATACCAGGCACGTTGGACCAAAATTTTCACCATCCCTAGCAGCATGGTCATTTGCTATTCAGGCTGGCATAACAAGTGTTGCTGTCTAGCATAGCTGGGTAGCAGGTGACAGATTGGGATGAAGTAGCCAAGTTCTGAGGTGGTCAAAGAAATAACATTTGTGCATGCTATTCCACTTTTTGTTTAATTCCAGGTATGCATAAGAAGTTCTTCATTAGCCAGCTCATTCCAGTTTTACATCAATTGCAGCAATGAGAATCTAATTGCCTACCCAGCTGATAATAACCAAAAATATCCAAGGAGAACATTTTTAGAGAAGACCCCCTGAGCATAATTTGAGGCAGGTTCTTGGTTTAAACCAACCACAAGCCTGATGCTTGTGGTTGGTTGTGGCTGTACATTCTTGTACCTAAATACTGTGTGAAATCCATGCATGCAACCCACTATATAATCAGCTCGTCTGAAAAAAATATTGCTAAAACAAGATTGAATGGGACTGCCAGGAAGAAGCCCAGAATCAATGAGGCAGGGCCATGCTATTGTTACTGAAGACAAGGACCTCAAAGAGCAATCTTCTCCAGACCAAAACCTGAGAAGGAATATCTACCATCTTCATAACTTTTATGATAATTGCATATGTTTCAAATACTGAAAATCTACCTGGCAAACATGCCTGACATTTTTTTAAAGGTCACCAAAGTCATTAGAGTCATGAGCCTCAGTAAGTCTGATTAAAGTTAATAATGAATTTTGAAGTGTAGATTTACACATCATGGTAATATTATTCCTCTGTTAACAGGCTGGTGGTGTTTTTCAGTAGGATCATGGGCTTTATTTCTAATTTTCTCAGGAAGGCTGAGTCAGGGAACACCTGCGTTAGGGGTGTGTGTGGGAAAGAGAGTATTGATAGAGTCAGAGATGGATGGGGCTAGTGCACCACCTAGTCATATTATGGATATCTTTCAGCTTGTGCAACCTAAGGACACAAACTACTTTGAGGACTGAGATGTGCTATTTGTTTAGATCCTTCCCCATCCTGGCTTGTGAAATCCACTGAAGTTGGGGCTGGTTTCCTGAACTTCAAGGGTAGAGAATGCCTTCTTGTGGAATAGTGAGGTCCCCATATCCTTGAATGAAACAGTGGTGAGGTCTTTGCTAAAGAAACCAAATCTATGGTTTCAAATAACTATTGTCTTGTGTCAAAACTGCCATTCTTGTGCAAAGTGCTGTGGCATGTGGTGGCCTCACAAATCCATTGTTGGACAATTTAGATCTATTTCAATCAAGTTTCAGACCTGGTTATGGGACAAAACAGACTTGGTTTCCCTAGCTGATTACTTATTCTAGGGAATGGATGGGTGGAGAACAAATATGTTGGTTCTTCTGGCCATCTCAGTAACTTTAGATACTATGGTATCATTCTGGATTATTTGAGTTGGCTTAGAGAACATGTTATTGAAGTAGTGCTGGTCATTCCTGGAACAGTGGTCTCAGAAGGTGATAATAGTGGAAGATCCGTTCAGCTCATGGTTATTATCCTGAGGTGCCACAAGTTCTGTCTTGTCCCCCCTGCTTCCCACTTGAAGGGGTCATCAGGAGGTTTGGGATGAAGTGTCATCAGTATACAGAGAATACTCTACTTCTGTACCTTGTGTATCTTTCTGCACATCCCTAAAAGACTGTCAAACTCTTGAACCATTTCCTGGGAGCTGCTTTGGCATGGATTAGTGAACCAACTGAAACTTAATCCAGACAAGATAAAGGTATGGACAGCTGGAAATCAAGTACTCAGAATGCAGGGACAACTATATTTATTCTGGAAGACCTCCTCCATGCTGTGCTAAATGGGAAAGTCCAGGTAACTGTAGTGTCCAGGAGTGCATTCTATCAGTTTAAGCTGGATGAAGCTTGCTTCAGTTATTTATGCACTAGTTCTGCATGAACTGTAATGCGATGTCTGGAAGTTACCTGTGAAGATTATCCAGGAAGGTAGATTCCTTTCTGTTGATAGAGAAAGGCGAGATCATGAGATCATAGCCTGCCTATAATGTGCCAGCTGTACTAGTTACTGATGTGTTTCCAAGCCCCATTTCATGCTCTGATTTTGACCTTTAACACCTTAAATGATCCTGTTGCAGATACTTTAAGATCAGAAAAGGGTCTTTCTTATTTATTTACCTACAAGGGCACTTTTCTGCAGTGGCCTCACACCTATGGACTATGTTGCCACTGAGGATCTGCAAGGCCCCATCATTGCAGGCTTTTAGGAAATTCCTGAAAATATACTTATTTACTCTGGCCTTCCCCTGGTTAGGTTTTATTGGTCTGGATAGTAGTTGCAATTGTGTTGTAGCCATTGCTTTGCTTGCTGGGTTTTTTATTTTTTGGTATATTCGCTGCTTTGATTATGTAACACCTCAGAATAGCTGCTACCTGAAAAGTGGCCTAGAAATATTTTAAATGAGTAAACTCATGATATAGCATGCAATGCTGCTAGGCAGGTCATGTGGTGGCAGCATGCAGGAAATTGTGCTTATTTATGCAATAAATTATCAACAATAACGCTCTACACAAGGAGGAACAAACTTCCAAGTCTCAAAAAAACTCTTAGCAATGGAAAGGAATTCCTTTGCAAAATTGCTTCTAGAAGTATCCATTCATGCCACTGGCCCCAGTCTATCAATGCATCTCATGGCCAAACATGATGGCACTATAATAAAATTTGGGATTACTTTGGGTGACTTCCTTTTTACATCATGACAGTGTGAGACTAACCAGGAAAGGATAACTGATTTAGTTTGGTCAAATATGCTGCACAGGTCTGGCCTGGCCACCTCCAAGATATTTTGAATGGAAGGCCTCCCTACACTTCAGGAAGGTGAGTACCTTGGGGACTTCTATAACTACCAAAAAGTAGAAATCCTTCACTAAATAGAGGGCAAAAGAGGATGGCGATTGACAGAGAATGTGCACATGCTAATATGTATATATTAGATGCGAATCAAGTAGAAACACAGTACATCTTGCCATTCTGTGGAAGGCTGTGACCAGGTGACAAGCATATCTGCCTCTTCAGTTGGCTGATTAGGTTCTATTGAGGTCCAGCAAGGCCCAGCCCTCCCTTCTGATGGCTCTTTAACTTAAAACCAGAACTAGAAAAGGCAGCCCTTCAATTACAGGACTGCACAAGGCCATCCTAGCATGCCTGTGTTAGCTGAATGGAAGATGATTCATTCTAGAATCCTCCATGGGCACAGGGAGTGGGGACAAGACCAGGTAGGAGAAGCAGAAAGGATTCTTAGAACTCAGGTTGCATATTTAGAGTGCAGGAGCTTCTCTTAAAACCTAATGGGGTAGCAGAAATCAGTTGAAGGATGAATGATGCATAAAACAGGGCTTGTCACTGCTCAGAAAATGGGGGTGTGGAAGCATAACATTCACCAAATGTTTGCACATGTTGGTATGTGTTTCTTTTGTTATTCAAGTAGCGACTTGGAATTGGACCACGCCATACAGGGAAGACCCCTTCATGGATCACTGCCTTGTTGTGATGAAGGGGCTTGCGTAGCTCAATGAAGCTATGAGCTATGCCATGCAGGGCCACCCAAGACGGACAGGTCCTAGCAGGGAGCTCTGACAAAACGTGATCCACTGGAGAAGGAAATGGCAACCCACTCCAGTATCTTTGCCATGAAAACCCCATGGACAGTACCAAAAGGCAAAAAGTTATGACGCCGGAAGATGAGCCCCTCAGGTCGGAAGGTGTCCAATGTGCTACTGGGGAAGAGTGGAGGGCGAGTACAGTAGCGCCAGAAAGAATGAAGCGACTGGGTCAAAGCCGAAATGAAACTCAGTTGCAGATGAATCTGGTGGTGAAAGGAGAGTCCGATGCTGCAAAGATCTATACTCCATAGCAACCTGGAATGTAAGATCCATGAATCAAGGGAAGCTGGATGCAGTGAAACAAGAGATGACAAGACTGAACATCAACATCTTAGGAATCAGTGAACTAAAATGGACAGGAATGGGTGAATTTAATTCAGATGACCTTCAGGTATACTACTGTGGGCAAGAATCCCTCAGAAGAAATGGAGTAGCCTTCATAGTCAATAAAAGAGTAGTAAAAGCAGTACTGGGATACAATCTCCAAAATGACAGAATGATCTCAGTTTGAATCCAGGGCAAACCATTCAACATCACAGTAGTCCAAGTCTATGCCCCAACCACTGGTGCTGAAGAGGCTGAAGTTGACTGGTTCTATGAAGGCCTACAACACCTTCTAGAATTAATACCAAAAAAATGATGTCCTTATCATCATGGAGAATTGGAATGCTAAAGTAGGACGCCAAAAGATAACCAGAATAACAGGCAAGTTTGGCCTTGGAGTACAAAATGAAGCAGGGCACAGGCTGGTAGAATTTTGTCAAGAGAATTTGATGGTCACACCAAACACTCTTTTCCAACAACCCACGAGACAACTCTACACATGGACATCACCAGATGGTCAACGCAGAAATCAGATTGACTAATTGACTATGTGCTCTGCAGCCAAAGATGGGAGAAGCACTATATCAGGAGTCCTCAAACTTTTCCACCAGGGGGCCAGTTGAAAGCTGCCAGTGCTGGGTGCGGGCCGGAAAGGTGGTGCCAGCAGTGCGTGCAGGCTGGTGCAGGGCGAGGCAAGGTGAGGGGAGGCGTGGCACTCAGTGAGGGGAGGCAAGGTGCGGACGGGGGCGGACACGCGCTGCAAGGCGGGCACACAAGGCAGCGGCTTTGCTCGCTTGGAGATCGCAGGGCGAGGTGGGCAGCGGTGGGTGCACATGCGGGCCTGGGCACAGCGGGTGGGCTGGATCTGGTCCCCAGGCTGTAGTTTGAGGACCCATACAGTCAGTAAAAACAAGACCAAGAGCTGACTGTGGCTCAGATCATGAGCTTCTTGTTGCAAAATTTAGGCTTAAATTGAAGAAAGTAGGGAAAAGCACTAGGCAACTCAGGTATGACCTAACTCATATTCCTGATGAATATACAGTAGAGGTGACAAATAGATTTAGGGAATTAGATCTGAGGAAGCTTTACAAATAGCTGAGGAAAGAAAGGAAGCAAAAGGCAAGGGAGAAAGGGAAAGATATACCCAACTGAATGCAGAATTCCAGAGAATAGCTAGAAGAGATAAGAATGCCTTCTTAAATGAACAGTGCAAAGAAATGGAAGAAAACAATAGAATAGAGAGGACCAGAGATCTCTTCAAGAAAATTGGAGATATGAAGGGAACATTTCATGCAAAGATGGGCATGATAAAGGACCAAAATGTCAGAGACCTAACAGAGGCAGAAGAGATTAAGAAGAGGTGGCAAGATTGCACAGAAGAACTATACAAGAAAGCTTAATGTCCCTGATAACCACGATGGGGTGGTCACTGACCTCGATCCAGACATTGTGGAATGTGAAGTCAAATGGGCCTTAGGAAATCTGAGCAACAAGAAAGCTAGTGGAGAAGACAGTATTCCAGCTGAGCTATTCAAAATCCTAAAAGATGATGCAGTAAAAGTGCTACACTCAATATGCCAGCAAATTTGGAAAACTCAACAGTGGCCACAGGATTGGAAAAAGTCAGTTTACATTCCAATTCCAAAGGAGGACAATGCCAAAGAATGTTCAAACTACCGCACCATTGCACTCATTTCACATGCTAGCAAAGTTATGCTCAAAATCCTACAAGCTAGGCTCCAGCAGTATGTGGACCAAGAACTACCAGAAGTACAGGCAGGATTTCGAAGAGGCAGAGGAACTAGTGATCAAATTGCCAACATATGCTGGATCATGAAGAAAGCTAGGGAGTTCCAGAAAAACATCTACTTCTGCTTCATTGACTATACTAAAGCCTTTGATTGTGTGGATCACAACAAATTGTGGCAAGTTCTTAAAGAGATGGGAGTATCAGACCATCTTCTTTGTCTCTTGAGAAACCTATATGTGGGTCAAGAAGCAAGAGTGAGAACTGGACGTGGAACCACTGATTGGTTCAAAATTGAGAAAGGAGTTCGGCAAGGCTGTATACTGTTACCCTGCCTATTTAACTTATATGCAGAGCACATCATGAGAAAGGCGGGGCTAGATGAATCAAAAGTTGGAATTAAGATTGCCGGGAGAAGTATCAACAACCTCAGATATGCAGATGATACCACTCTAATGGCAGAAAGTGAAGAGGAACTAAAGAGCATCTTGATGCAGGTGAAGGAGAGTGCAAAAGTTGACTTGAAACTCAACATTAAGAAAACTAAGATCATAGCATCTGGTCCTCTCACTTCCTGGCAATTAGATGGGGAAGAAATGGAGATAGTGACAGATTTTATTTTCCTGGGCTCCAAGATCACCGCAGACAGGGACTGCAGCCAAGAAATTAAAAGACGCTTGCTCCTGGGGAGGAGAGCTATGGCAAATCTAGACAGCATACTAAAAAGCAGAGACATCACCCTGCCAACAAAAGTGCGTATAGCCTTGACTATACGCACT
>NW_025336087.1:18051755-18245138 GCF_004798865.1 Varanus komodoensis | reverse complement strand
GGAGGAGAGCTATGGCAAATCTAGACAGCATACTAAAAAGCAGAGACATCACCCTGCCAACAAAAGTGCGTATAGTCAAGGCTATGGTTTTCCCAGTTGCAATGTATGGCTGTGAAAGTTGGACCATAAGGAAGGCTGAGTGTCGAAGAATTGAAGCCTTTGAATTGTGGTGCTGGAGGAGACTTCTGTGAGTCCCTTGGACTGCAAGGTGATCAAACCAGTCAGTTATAGAGGAGATCAACCTCTGACTGCTCTTTAGAAGGCCAGATATTGAAGATGAAACTCAAATACTTTGGCCACCTAATAAGAAGGAAGGATTCACTGGAAAAGAGCCTAATGCTGGGAACAATTGACAGGAAAAGAAGAAGGGGATAGCAGAGAATGAGGTGACTGGATGGAGTCACTGAAGCAGTTGGTCTGAGCTTAGGAGGACTCCGGGGGATGGTGGACGACAGGAAGGCCTGGAGGAATGATGTCCATGGGGTCGCAATGGGTCAGACACGTATTTGCGAGTAATAACAACAACAATAAAGAGAAGAAGGCTTAACCCTTTCCCCCCATATCATGATCCCAATATCCCCTCCCCAAAATTGCTGCATACTCTATTTTCCTTCCCTAAGTAAAGTTAAACATGGATTGAACTATATCTACATCATCTCTGCCAGCCGGTGACACCTGGAGAAGAGAGATCAGCACACGCTTGAGCACCTTGCTTAAAGCAGGGATTTAAAGTGGCCAGAAATTCTCCAGTATTGCAGGAATAACAAGAGTGTTTTGTTTAGTTTCCTTCACCCTGATTCCCCCAATAGAGACTTTGCTGCTGTCTCTTCCTTACTTGCCAGGTCCACACCTACCTGCAAGGAGACATTCAACACTTCCACAACCTACCTGGCCAGTCTTCTTCTGGCACCTCTTATTAGCTAGAAAAGGTAGGAGGTAGCTGGACATTTGTTTGGCCTCCCCTCCAGGAATGCTGTCCACATCCTTAGAATACATGAGCTGAAATGTATGCAGTGAAATTCTTCAGTTCGCTTTTATTGCTTTAACACTAAGGGATAAAATCCTAGGAATGGACAAGAAGGTGTCAAACTACTAGTGGTACTCCTTAAGCTACAGTATCCTGTTCAGAATTGACACAAGCAATTTAGCCTGAAAAGTGCCAACCAACAAGCAAGCTTGCCCATTTCCTCCCAATCCTCTCCTCTTTTTTCTCCTTGTATCAGATTTAGATTTTAAGCATCTCTGGGCAGCCATGTGTATTGTTTGTGCTAAATAAGTAGTAGGGTAGTGTTTGTATTATTAAGGTGGGGATACAGTATCCCAAATCTCTTTTGGAAATGATTGACTACTGCACTTTTTGAAAAGTCCATGTTCCATGGCCATTCTGAGGGCAATCTACACTAGGCATCTTTTACTGGCATTGTAATGCATGTTACATGATGTTCATTCCAACCCACTCTCCCTGCCATTTGTGCCAATACATCCTGGATTTATTCAGACCTGTTATATCACAGTTTTTAATTTGTTGTTGTTCTCTAGATAAGTATGTACGCCAAGCTTGCACTATTGCCCTGGGGCCAGGAGGATGATATCACTGAGCTGTTAGCCTGCAGGGAGCAGAAGGAAGCATCCTTTGGGGGCTTTGGCAAAATGGCAGCAATTCAGAGATGCTTCCATTGCTTTTCTGCCTCCTCCCCATTTCTCTCTTTCTCTGACTTTCAAATAGCTCCCCTTACCTCCTCTCAAGAAGGTAAGTTCATGGTGTCCCTCTAAGACTTCCCAACCATCACCTTTGTTCACTTGCTTAAGAAACAACTGGCTGAAACACATGCTTGCTCTGAAGTAAACCATAGCACCTTCAATGGTCTTACAAGGAAATCACATGGACTTCATTGGAATTAACTCTTAAGTGTGCACAGGAGGCCCTTGAACTTGCCTGCTTTTGAGTGGAAGGGAATGTGGGTGATGGTTCACCTGGCTCCCCCTGTGGGAGTTGGAAGGTCAGCAGCAAACAGTAACTCCCTTTTTCTCCCCATGATTTTTGTGATGAAGCAGAAGGACCGGTCATTTATCCACCTCCACTTTTTAAAAAACAGCTCCACTCTTTTGATTCTTCACACTTGCACATAGCTAATTGAGCTAAAAACAAACACAAAACCAAAGGAACCTGAAAGGACCCTTTCCGTGGGCACATCCCCTTTTCAATTTCTCCCATAATTGCATTTGTGTATGACACAAGCTCATGTGTTCACAGTTGCCGCAACCATTAGCATGTGTCCTGACTGTGATAAATGTGGTTTGCATAAATTCCGTGACAGCATCCCTTCATAGACACAGGGGGGCCTAGTGAATGGCAACTTCCTCCATTGCACTCAATAGGGATAATGACACATTTATTCTTTCTAGGCTTAGATTCTTTTGGATTAAATGGGACAAATCCCATAGTTTATATTAGAAGGGTCCAGAGCTTCCAGACATGTTTTATTTCTAAAGCAAGTGTGTGGAATTTATTTGTTTCATTCTTAGTTTACTTATCCTAATGTGATATCTATTTTTTGCCATTCCCCATAATTATAGCTGGTTGATTTAGAGCTTTTCTACTCTAGCCATAAATTGTATGGTCACCATGATCTACTTATACTTGTTTCAGTTTTAATTCTGTTTCAGCACTTCAGCAAGTTGGTTTTTGGATTTATTTTGGGGGTTTTGTTTTGAGAGAGAAGGTAAAATGGTGTATTATTTCTAAATACAATAGAAAACACTGTTTCCGCTACTATATATGTGCTACTTTGTTATATCACCATGCCACCTAGAGGTTATGTAATGGAAAAGCAAGAAAGGAAACACCCCTTGTGTAGTGCTCTGATGCCAATTCTGCAATGATAATGAAAGGAGATAGAATGGAAAACACAGAGCCGCCTATAGAAAAGCCCTCAATTTATTGTTTTATCTGTTTGTGATAGACTTGCTCTTTTCATAGCATTATTTTAGGTATAACTTTTATTCTTAAGAATTGGTCAGAATTATAGTTGTAGTATGGCAGAAACCAGATCTTCCAGGTCTCCAGCTCAGCCCTCAGCGCCGCACCAGATTTCTTCTGTTGAGGATCTGTGGATATTTCCCATGCATGGCTTTGGACTTCTGTGCATTAATTCTTGCTTTTCTTGGCTGGCTGGAATGGAACACCAATGATATGTGGATAAATTAAGTCATCCTGGTCCACTGCCTCTTATTAAGAACTGGATGACTAGATGTTTCATCCCTGAGTTTTGCAGAGTTCATCTACTACTAATTCTCTCCTCCAGATCTTGGCTTGCATAGCTTTTTCCCTAGGGCAATTTGGTGTGACATCCCAAACTTGGTCTTTCAGATCAGTATTGGATTACTTAATTATCCTCATGGAATAAGTTAGAACTGCCTTTCTCCGATGTGAATTGCATTTAGTTTATTCTTAGCTGTAAGCTTAGAGGTAACTTTGTATACACAGACGCCAATAAGAGGATTTTAAACCTGAGTGAGCCAGCAGGTGGTTCAAATGGATTCTCCAGGTACTTATAGGTGGTATTGCTATCAAATGCCCATAACACATTTGTGTTTAAGTGGAGTTCCTGTAGAGAAGAATAGCCACTTTTCTCTTTATTGTATGGAGGGCTGCATGTTTTGCAAGACCAAATATATATCTTACTGATTTAGAATAAGCATATATTTGACTTTTTTAAAGGGAAGTGAGGAATAACTGCTATACTTACAGACTAACATGTTTACCTTGAAGCTTATGAGGTCTAGAGTTCATTTCTTAAAATTCACGAGGAAATTTCTACCAGAATACTTTTGTTTGGCTTTAGGGTTCCACAAGACTCTTTGTTGCACTGGCTACAATGAAAGACACTGCTCCTCCTCTGGACTTTGTTCCTATGAGGTTGAATAAATGGATATCACCTGTATATTGAAAAATGCATGATTTTAGTTTTTGCTTTGCCAATTTTAAGTTGATACCTGGTGCCAAGACAGGGTTGGATATCTTACAGAGGTCACATTGCACTTGGAACCCAGTGGGACTAGATCTCTGCCCCAAGCCCTGCTAAACTCGCCCCCAAATGTCTGATGAGTCAGCAAAACCTGCCATGTTTTTGCTTGGAAGCAAGATACCTTGTTTTTAAGAAAATCCCAAGAGCAGAAGGTGCAGCATTTCCAGTCTGGCTCATTCTATCCCCACTGTGCTTCAACTTAAAATAAATATCATGCATATCATGGCCATATTCCTTCATAGTATCACCTTTAATTTGGCACCAAGGCATTCCTACATGTACAAGAAAGAAGATGCTTTTTCTAAGGTGATGCCTGCTACCAAAGTTTTACTTTTTAAATTCCTGCATTAAAATGATAGGTAGCACCTCTTTGAAAATGAGCACTAATTGAACAGGGGCAACAGTTTAATCAACACCCCCTCACACACAATAAAAATCAGAGAAGAATCTGATTCCTTAACTACAGCTGCAGTCCTATATGTGCTTACCTGGGAGTAAATCCAACTGAACACAGTGAGGCTAAATTCTGAGCAGGCATGCATAAGATTGCATTGTAGACATGGCTGCTCTTGTTTTTATTGTGTAAAATGTAATCAGCTCAAAGCAGGATGAAATCTCTGTTTTCCCAAGAACTCTCCTTGCTGCTTTCTCATTGTGAATCTTATCGTGATTAATAGCTGGGCTTTTCCCCCCCAGTGTCTTTTTATGACTTGTACTTTCAGCTACAGTCTACAAGTCACTTTCTTCAGATTGGCCTTGGAGTAGGCCCATAAACCACTCTTAAGAAGTTTTCAGTGAGACAGACAAAGTTTGCTTTTTGTTGGTGGACTTGGAAGGCTGCTAGCTACATATCAATGGTTGCCAGATTTCACCATGGGACTCACATCTGTACTCTTTCAGTCAAAAGGAACACACAAGCCTTCTGTTCAGTCAGATCCTGCTAGCCTGTGCCAGCTTCAGGTTTTAGAAGGCCCCTGGGCAAGGTACCCTTGATGGGTCTGCTCTCCTGCCTTTCCATCACCATCACCAGCAGCTGCCATTACTCCTCATTCCACTTGCTTGCTCAAAAGACAGGGATCCAGGAGCAAATCGGTAGTGGCATCTGTTGCTCCTCCTGCTCACCACCTGGGCTAGAAGAGCAGCAGGGGAGCAAGCAAGCTGCAGCAGCAGCAAGACAGGAGAATAAGTCCAGGGGCTTTTGGGGCCCTGGCCTCTGTAGGTGTCTGACCTTGTCCTCTGCAGTGAGCAGGCAGGCATTCACTCTTTGTGGATATTCCAGAGCCACCTCTTATTCAATTCTGAAGAAGGCACTGAAGACTTGCAGATGGGAGGGGTGGGAGCTCAGGGGCTGGCAAAGGCCTTTGAAGGGCCAGCAAGCTCACTGTCTGCAGTTTCCCAGGCTGACCATGACAGCAGAAATGTTTTAGAAGGGACAGGAGACATCCCAAGAGGAGAGGAGGAAGAGCCATTGCCTTCCCAGTCCCTGACCCTGTGATGAGAAAGACAAGAGTCCCAGTTAGAGAATGTGTGTAGGTCTTGCTGGTTGAAAGTCAGCCATGTCCAATATTATAAAAAGATAACAATGTCCAAGGAACTCTATTTACTGTCATCATCATCAACAACTACTACTACCTCGTTGTTAAACTCCTTAAACTCTGTCAAATTCCACTGCCTTGACTTGCTCAGAGAAGCAGAAGTGGAGCTTGTATATGCTCTGGACCTTTGCCACAAAATAATTCATGTATGTGTGCGTGTGTGTGTGTGTGTGTAAGGCAAGGTACTTGCCAATACAGAGATGTGATTTTACATATAATATTTAAGCTTTCTGCTTGGATGAAGCTATTAAGGCTATTGTAATCAGCACATTCTGCTTTTTCTGAGAAGAGATTGACTGAAAACATCAGTTGCTGGGGGGGGGGAAGGGTGCATGTGTGCTTTTTTAAGAATGTAAAAATAGCAAACAAATTAGTGACTCATTGAGAATGGTGCTGCCTTCTTCCTCTTAGCCTTATTCAGCTGTGTGGCTCTTCACAAGAAATTCAGGCATGGGGCTACATCAATGGGGAACTCCAGGCTTATATTTCCATTTTCTCTCCCTCCCTTTCTAGCAGGATCAGGATTTGTTTGTGTCCTTGTGGAAATTCTGGCCTTAGATTGGCTCCAATCTGCAACATCACAGCAGGTGACAAGGTCACCCCATCTTAATCCCACTTCATGTTCCTTGTTAATCTATGTCTGGAGATTCAGCAGTGTCAGATTTATCTGCTGCAATTTTTAGTGTGGCCCAGAGCAACTGTAAAACTTCTTAAAAAGAGCACAAGGGAGAAAGACTCCCCCCCACCACCATTTCCCCTTTTGTCGCAGATCACTTACTGTTTTTAAAATATGTAAAATCTCCACTCCCTTCTTTGTAATAAGCCTCCTTACAGCAGTGGCTGGCAATGTGGATGCTTTCTGAAAATGAGCAGGCTCAGTAATAACATGGGGGAAATTGCTGTTCTCTTATTTTTATCATATGATTAGATACAGCCCTGGTCACAGTAGGCGGGGCCCTAGGAAGAAGACAATAAGTCTGTAAAATCACAAATGAGCATTGTGTTAGCATGTGAATGCTGTGCAGGCACAGAACATGAATAAATTATCTTAGGCCTGGTCAAAACAAGGGCAGGCAGAGTAATGAGATTAAGCGAGGGTTCCCAGATGATGTTCCTAAGCGAATGCAGAATGGACTGTACATGAAATGTTCGTGTTTGTGCTGGAATTCTCTTTATGGGGCAGATCCCCTGATGAGCTTTGAAACAGGAAAGTAACACTTAGGTAAGAATGCACAGTGCCTTTCTGAATGTCAGTTCTTTCGTGGACACCAAATTACTCCTACTCTCACCCAAATGATGCTTAACTTTTGTAAAGTGCTTTCAATGCAACCTTCTACTGGAAAAATGATTTGTTGCAAGTGCAATGTCAGCCTGCCATCTGAGCTCCCAAGGAAAGGAAGAATGAGAGAACCAGTGGGGAGAACAACCAACCCCTGGCAGAACCACCCCCGTGTAACTTGTCAGGAAGAGATGATAGCAGTGCATGGGCACAGATTTAATTCTACCCGCCCATTCCAATCCCCTTGTGCAAGTACGTTTAGTCAACAATAATAGAGTCTGCGTGGCAGCATGTGCACCACACACTAAATGCGTGTCACTTCAACCCCAATGCCAATTTTTAAAAGGAAAAAAAAAAAAACTTTTAAGGTGTGTGTGTATGGGGAATAGGGAAATGATGAAGAAGATAGTTAACCACTACCCAGCTTGTCCAATTTCCATTCTAGTTCTCCTCTCCTTGCCATATTTTATCTCCTTTTCTATAGGAGTTCCCAGCTGTTAATTCCATCAGATTTCCTGAATCTGTTTCTTCTTTTTTTTTAAAGGCCAGCACTGAAGGTCTTATTCATATATTTTTGTTTAACATATAGTTGGCCACCAAGCAGGTAGAGACTAAGAAGCAGAGTAATTAAAAATCCCTTGCAGCAAAGTTTTGATTTGCCTACAATTAGTCCTTTATAAGACTGACTCATGTTAGAAAAGTGTTGTCGTCCCCCACCCCCCCGGTCTTCTTTTCCCAAGTTTTGTGAAGGAATAGAGGTTGGTCCTAGAGGCTAGGCAGGGGGTCATCCGGACATAAGAAAAGTCAAGTTGAATGAGTCCAAAGGCCTATTTAGTCTAGTATTCTGTTCACACAGTGGCCAAGTTGATGTGTGTGGAAAATCCACAAATAGGAGATGAGTCCAGCAGCATGCTTCTACCCATGATCCCCAGCAACTAGGAGACTGAGGCATACTGCCACTGGTATCAGAGGTAATATAACCATCAAGACTATGACATACTACAATAGGTAAGTAGGTTGTTTCACATGCTGCAGTGCTGGAAGCAATCAGTGAGGCAGGAATGAAAAGCTGCTTTCCATCTCCTGGCAGGAAATGAGCATGAACTCCAGGGAGCGTAGCTTCAGCTACCTACAACTGTAGAGTGGAGAAAATACTAGGTTGCCTATTTATCGGACTTTGCTGTGAAGTTTGCATGTTTGCATCATCAAGTTTACAATCCATTTTCTAGTTCAAGCTGGTTAACAACACTATAACAAATATAAAATACAATACAGTAACAAAAAGTGAGCAACGTTTCATATGTCGACTAACACTATCAAGAAAAATATCAACACGAAGAGCATTTTTTTTCAACGTGGCATAAGTTATTGGACAGGGTGAAGGAAATGTCTGCAGACATTTTATTTATAACAACAAATACTTGCATTTTGCTTTTCTTGTTTGAAATTCAAATCACCCACAGTGGAAAAATTGTACCATGTACTTTTGTTTCTCAGGAAAGAAGACAGCCGTAAAGGTAAACCAACATACACAAGATATACTTTTGCGACCTATGGAGAAGGCATGTTAGATTTTGGATGAAACAAAAGCTTACAGATACAAACTTGCACATATCTAAGATACCTACAGTTTAACCTGCTAACCTTCTGTCATAGGCCCTCCCAAACTGGGACTCTATGAAATGGGTCACCTGTGGACCATCCTTCCATACAGGTGGGTATGAACTTGAATGTTCCCCCTTGTTCAATACATAGATACTGACCTGGTTTACATGAAACTACACAGTTCACTGTGACTTATTTAAGCTACAATGAGCTGATGTATCTAGAGGTGCCGCTTACTCTTTGAGCTTGTTGTATTATGTAAATTCAAAGGGTACAGGTTATGGGAAAGTTTAAAAAACTTATGAGCTGTACTTGTTTGCTTGCTCATTTCGCATAGCATGATCCCAAATAATGGTTGGATATGCAAAATGGCCCTGAGTGGGCTGCGGAGCCAGGGTGGGCTGTTGTGTTCTGGCTCATTGTGTGAGTCAGGAACTCTATGCATTGGTCAACGTACATACAGGCTTAGTTAACATAATCTTCCTCCTCCCTTCAATGAATCAGAAGGATCCAGTTGTCAAAATCTGCCAAACCACAGGAGGAAAATTGTTTGTTGGTTGCCAGATAGAGTGGGATATGTGCTAACTTTAAGGAGGACAGTTCTGTATTTGAAGGGCTGCCAGCAAACACTCCTCTGTTGAAGGTACCATCTGTTTAGATGCTTCCTCTGGGCTCTATCTAATCTAAGTCTGGTTTATAGATAACAAACCACAAGAAGAAAGAGCAGAGGCTCTGAGGTTGTCCTTTGACACACAGGCAGACAGGTCAGCTGATTACAGGCTTTCCTACTACAGCGATATGTGCTTCTGTTAAACAATACTTGTTTGTTCCAAATTGTCCTCTATTCCTATGAAGTGGACTGGACAGAAGTTTTGCTCAAATCCGCGTGTGGGCCTCTGTGTGCTCCACCAGGTTGCCATGCTATGTTAAATCACAGGTAAATGTGTTGTGCCTTCTACCAGCTGCATGACAACTCTCAATGGCTACTAGTTATGATGGCTGGATAGTGCCTCAGCGAGTTGCTGGAAGACTGAAGCAGGACTACTCCACTTATGTCCTGCTTGTGAAGGGAATACTGGACAAGATGAAAACTGAAGAAGTTGGACTCTGGTGGACTCATGTTCAAGCTGTGTGAGCCAGGTCATGTGTGAGTCATCATGTGCACTCAATTCTCACCTGGCTGCTTTGTCCCATATCAACTACCAGTGTGTTAAAATCATAACAGGATTTCTAGAATGCACTGGCAGAGGCAACCAAACTCATCCCCCAAACTAACTCTTGATAATCTGAAAGTTGAGGTATCTCATCATTTCTGAAAGTTCTTCACAGGCTTGCCTTGCTGCTTTCAGTTTAATTGAGAGGCCTTAAGAAATCTGATGGTTCTTTATTTATTTATAGCTTGTGCTCACGTTTATGCAAATACGAGACAAATCCAGCAGCAAGCTGGGAAAAAAACCCCAGAGATCTGACTGACTGAATGTACAAAAGAGCAACCGCAGACCTTTTAATGCATGCTTTCAAGGCTGGTGGGGGGAGTGGAACAACAATCACAAGGCAAAAACTTTGCAACACAATTGCCTTGAAAAGGCAACAAATATTTCTCACAAAATAAATACTGTCCATTCTTGTCAGCTTTTTTCCCACCTCCTTTGTGTTCCAAGAAATTGCCAGTAATGAAAACAGAGCAGAGCCAATCAAATTGTTGTGTATACTACTGCACTGTGGAAGCTGGAAACCCTGCATTTCAAGTAAGTCTTATGCATTATTCATGGCATATGCATGTTTATGTAAATTAACAAAGGCGGAAGAGTATGGTTAAGCAGTATTAGTAGGTAAAATAATGATGGGGAAAAATACCCCACTTAAAGTGTATGTTAACAGAGAAACTATCCTTAACCTACTCTCTCTCTCTCTCTCTGTGTGTGTGTGTGTGTGTGAGAGAGAGAGAGAGAGAGAGAGAGAATTGATGTCCCATGAAAAAAATTAAATATATAGTCCTATATTTTAAAAAGATGGATTTTTCATCCTTCTTGCATGAGCTAAATAACTAAAGATGGGCTTCATAACAGGGAAAGATGGGCATGTAAGAATGTTACTATTGCTAAACACATGCCAATCTAAGATATTAGACTGTCTGAAGCAAGAGTCTAAAAACTTGATCAAATAAACAAAGAGAATGGAGATTTTTGCAGTGGTGGGGGAGGTAGTTAAAGAAGAGGTAAAATTCTCTCTTGGCAAGAACACTAGACAAGGTGTCATTCAATCCACACACAAGGTCTCTTTCAGTTGGAGTGATTTGGGTTAAAGTAAACGCTACTTCACAGACACAAAGGAGGTCTCTCTCTCTCTCTCTCTCTGCTTTTTGGAGAGTGATAGGAGGAGGAGAAAGGGGAGGAGAACAAAGACTTGAGTGCAACATTCATTTGCATGAGCTTTACACTTTGGAATCAACAGTGCAGCCCTCTGCAGCTTCGTGACACACACAGTGTTATTATTTTGCAAAACACATCCAAGGATGCTGCATTGTGATTAGACCTAGGCACACAAGAATCCTTTAGCAGCATCTTTCTTTCTTTCTTTCTTTCTTTCTTTCTTTCTTTCTTTCTTTCTTTCTTTGTAAGTCTAAGATTGGAAAGCGTGTAGTATGTTGCATAGCATTTTGATTCAATACATGGCCTTTTTAGAACAAAATGCAGTTGTTTAAATGTTTATAGATTTTATTATTTTAATCAACCTTTGTACTAAGGTGAGAATTCTTTACAATTTGTGTGTGCGTGCGTGTGTTATCCAATAAAAAGCAGTGCAAAACAGAAAGATCTGACCTGGCACTGGAAGAGTCTTGGAGACAATATTCAGTGTTTGAACTTTCATTGAAGCGGATGGCTGATGGGGATTCTTAAATAAGGATGCCAGTACATGCTATACTTTAACTTCAACCCCACAGGAGATAGAATAGGACTTCCCTGTCTTGTTGATAGAATAACAGTTGCTGAAAAAGCTCATAGGGGCTAGTAACATGCAACATTCCTATATCTAATATAAAATTTCCATTATTTTAAAGCATTTCAACAATGTTGTATACCAGGGGAACCTGTAATGCAATGTTGCAGTGTGGACTTCTCTTCACTATTCCATTATGTTTGCCTTATTATTATTATTATTATTATTATTATTATTATTATTATTATTATATTCTTCATAATAGTCCATCCCCTGCTTCCTCTCACCTGGTTTTCCATTCCCCACCCCACAATAGTCAGTCCTCATTTTGTGATCACTGAGCATGCTCCATCCACACTAAGATGTTCCTTAAGATTTTTTTTCCCCTTTCCTATTTGTATTCTACAGTCCTTGGGATTTCCTCGGGTCTGATAATACCTTCCTCTTGTTTGTGGATGGGGCTGTTTTGACTACAAAAACAAGGAGTCACGTATCTGAACACTGGAAATAGAAGGGATGAGCTAAAGAAAGCTGGTGACTACACCAACTGAAAGCACAATTCAATGTATGTTTAGATTGAAAAACGTCGTGCAACTCATAACATTCCCAGCCTGCTAGGCTTACTGAGGAATACTGGGAGATGCAAGGCTTCTTTCCATCTCAACATGTATAGGACTGTGCATTTTTGGGTGAGATCCCCCGTCACACAAGGGGGCTTCTGCTAGTGCAGTGGGGCTTTTCATTCCACACCAGCCTCTGCCCTCCAAAACCTACTGTGGAGGTCCTGGTTGCTGCAGCAGGAAGAGCAATCCATTCCACCAGTGGTGCCTGTTCCACTGATGGATAGACTGTGCTAGATTTCACCCATAGTACATAGCATGACTGCAACACTTCCAGTCCAAAACTAACATATTCCACATTGCAAAACAAATATTATAGATATCCTTTTGCACTATATTCATTAGACAAACTCAGAGTTAATGAAAGCTATCATCCAACTCAACAGTCATTCCCTATTTACTGCTCCAAAAGTGGTAAATAAGCCCTCCTTTTTCTAGGAAATAATTTGCTTCCCATCTTCTTTCATTTACTCAAACATAGCTTATTAAGTTTTGCCATTGTGGCTGTATTTCACAAAAATATACCTGGGTGAAGGCCAGAGGGTGGGGGGCAGCAGGAGAAAGAGGGAGGGGGAAAGTGGGGGGAGAGAGAGCAAGAGCAAGAGCTATCTGAAACCTTCCATTTTGGCAGCAGTACCATGACAAGGCAAGGAGGATGCTCTGTGCTGGGCACCTCTCTCGGCCAGTGCCCCTCCTGCCTAGCAGTGGTTGTCCCACACACAATCAAGTTCAAAACTGCATTTCAATCATTAGGTTTAACACAACTTGGGAGTCAGAGTGAAAAGCTCCTCTTTGGGGATGGATCAAACATCAGGACAACTCATCCTGCTAAAATAACCCTGATGAGTTGCCCTGAAGTGCCAAGAAGCCAGCTGATGAGGCTAATTGTGGTTGCCCTCCTCCTTCCTGCTGCCTCTTTCCCTCTTATTTCTCCAGGCAGTATCCCTAGGGAAAATGGGGGGGGGGGCATGAGCCCCTCCTTTTGCCAGCCATGATTGCCGGCCAAGTTCAGTTTCCCAAGGCTGTCAAGCAGCCTCTGCTGGACAAACAGGGCTCATGGATCAGGGCTGAGATGAGGCGGGAGAACAGGGAAGCTGATCCAGTGCTCTCATCTAACCTCTGGAGTGAGGAGGGTCACCTGATCCATGCTCAGGGATGGAGGGAGGGCAGACCCTGGGCAGCACTGCCAGCTGGTCACCAGGTTTGTGCCTCAAAGATCTTTGGGGCAGGAGGGAGCAGGAGCCAGAATATCTCTGAGAGGTGCATCAAACTGGGGCAATGGTTAGCCTCACTCTCACCTGTCATGCATTGCTAAAAAGGAGAAAGATGGAGAAAAGGCAGTCTGAGCAACAGAGGGACTGAAAGAAACTCCCATATCTGAGCATGAGTTACCCCTCTGAACTTTGTTCCATGCAGGTCAAAGGATTCAAATGTAGCCATGATGGTTCTTCACCACATTTGCATTGCTGACAGGGCCTGACAACTCTGAAAATGTTGGTCAGCTGTTTGGGGGGGGGTTGGGCACCAGCTCCAGGCATGCCTGCCCCCTCCTGCTCAGCATTGTTTGTTATCTGTTTGGTGGGGAAAGGGCTCGCCATGCAGCAGGAGGTGCCCAGCCAGGTAGATGGGCAACCAAGGGCTGTTGCACTGAGGGCTCTTGGGTTTGGATGGATGCAGGTCTGGAAGAGGGTGCTATGGACAACATTACAGTGAGTGGGGGCTGGATCTATGAAAAGTGCCTGTGTCTGGGGAATTCTCTCCTCCTCCCACATCCAGAGCGTCCCATTCAGCAGGATCTCCTGACTCCCTCTGTAGCATTTTCAGGGGGTGGCAGGAGCTCCTGTGGAAAGGAGGGGCAGCAAAGTCCACTCTTGCCAGCACAGGCAATCCAACTTAAACAGGGATCCAACCCCGCTCTTGCCTTGCCGTGCCATGCCAGAAATGTTTGGCTTGGACTACAACTCTCATCATCTATGAACACTGGCCATGTTGGTTGAGGCTTGTGGGAGCTGTAGTCAAACACCTGGTAAGCAGCAATTTGCTCCTGCTTTGGAATGTGGAGAAAAACTACACATCAGTGGCAGAGCACAGACTTTGCAGATAAGACTCTAGATTCAGTTTGCATCTTCCATAGCTAAAAGCGCTGAGGCAGCAGCACTCCAAAGATGGTTCTTCTCTGAGATCTCAGAGAGCCACCGCTAGTCAGAAAAGACTGCACACACTCAGTGGACCAATGTTTGGCTCTGTGTAAACGTCATATACTCAGCAACATCACTGCTTGATAACAGAAGTCAATTTGCAAATTTTGATCAGCCATCTTGCATGACGTTGGAGCACACTGTATAAAATACCAACATTTTCCCATTTTAATTTGTTTCTAACATATTTCCACATAAGAAGGAAGGGGGCGGGCAGTTGTAAAATGTCTTTCTAGCAATTGCAAGGATTTATTTATAGATGTAATTTCTCAAAAGACGGTTCCATGTGTAAGAATGGAATTGCTGGAAAACGTTGGCAATTATTTTGCAAGCTGTGCTTCTCCCTTGCATGGCACTACAGCTATTTGCATACAGTATGATTGAAAATGAAACTCTGACACACAGGATTTTCACAAATATCAAGGAGGGGGAAAAACTCCCAACAGATACAACAAATAAATACTGCCACTTATAGATCAAAGAAAGTGTTGCAACTGCTAAGTAACTGTAATGCTTTGATGCTGTATTTTAATTTTTAATACACATTTTATGAATATTTTCTTTTTAAAAAATTATAATGTTGAGCATGGAGATAGCAGGGAGAAGATAAGGGCAAATCACGGATTCACCAATTCCAAGGGTGCCTTCCCACATGTCTTTCCCTATCTTTCAGTGATAGACTGGGCATTTTATATCTCATCTTAGAGTGTTGTGAAATAAAAGTTAAACTACATTTTGTTATGTTTGCGTACTTGTGCAACCATTTGTTCAACCAGAAGCAGGAAAACTGCATGGAACCTATTGATTATGCCACTGCACAAACTCTTGAACCCAAACTCTTGAGTGCCTATTTGTAGAAATGTTCTAGCAGTTATTTTTCTTTTGTTCACAGTTCTTTGGCTCCAAGGTAACCTTACCTTATGTCACCCTGATGCATTTCCCTCCCACCATCATCTTCTTTAGACTTCCCATACAGTAAACATTATTTTTTCACATTTTCTACCAGCGCCGGCTAGAGAACATCACACACGGAAAACATGTGGCCATGTTGCATCAATTGTGCATTCACATGTGCTAAAGGAGTCATTCTAGTGGTCTTTTGCATCTTCCCCAATGCTTCACTTGCATGCACACTGCTCTGCACAGAAATGCTGTTCTGTCTCTGATGCCCTTCCCAACAGCTCACCTCCTATGAACTAGGAGCACAACTCTTGGGAGAGCCATGCATGGCAAGGGGCCAAACTAGATGTGTGCATAGACTCGGCATGCACACTGTAATGCAAACAGCTTCTTTCTGGAAGCCTGGATAGACTGTGGGTGGTGAAAGGAAAGTTTCAGTCTTTAGACTGGGTTCAGACAACACCAAACCTGTGTTTCAACAAAAAGCACGACTCAGTGAGAATCCATTCTCAGCCAACAGTCAACCTTTGAGGGAGGGTAATTTGGTTGTCTGAAACCGGTTTCTCTCTCTCTAAGCTAGCATTTGGATGGCAAGGGAGGCCTCCACTGATGCCAAGAGCAGATTCTCTTGAAATGGTGCTAACACTCCTTTGCTTTCAGAGTCTGCTCAAGACAGTTTTCAATTTAAACTAGATTCCTGAATAACAAGTCAGCATTTATACTGGTACTACTTGATTTTAAATGCTCTGGATGTTGATTCTTTTTATTTTCTTTGCTCTACTTTTCTTTAGCTGTAGAGTGGCTTATAAATTTGTAAATATATGCAGAAAGATGGGGAGAGAGGGGTTAAACTCCCCAGCCTCACTACCTAGGTTGCTACTGTTTATATAACAAAGTGACTTGTGCATTGGAACAATCGACACAATTTCTACTCATCTAAAAAAAACAGACCCTAAGGGGCTTCTCTATGAAAGAAATTCATTGTGCCCCTGTGATTCCTCACTTATGGAAGTTTGCCAGCATTTTCGCAATGTTATCATTTTCCAGTGTCTCCCTCATTTTTTCCAGCCTTTTTTAAAGAGCAAGTAAGGTGTAGTACTACATTTCAAACTGCAACATAGAGGAATAAAGGTCTCCAGAGAAGTTGCAAATCTGCTATAATGCAGCTATACCACAGCACCACCTTGTGGCTGGTTAAGACACTATCTCAAAAGCCAAAGAAATCCAACCCCCTGAAAAACATGCTTTCATGTATTTTTTTCCCACAGTCAAAAATGGGAGAAGAAGGCTCAATAAAACAGCAAGTTAAACCTCCCACATAGAGAAATTCTTAGACCTCATCTATATCAGATTTTTTTAAAACTATCATTAAGCATCTTCATAGGGAACTGCAGGTGGTGCAGTGGTTTAAACCGCTGTGCTGCTGGGCTTGTTGATCGAAAGGTCTCTGGTTCGAATCTGCACAACGGAGTGAGTTCCTGTTGCTCCGTCCCAGCTCCTGCCAACCTTGCAGTTTGAAAGCATGCAAATACAAGTAGATAAAAAAGGTACCACTTTGGTGGGAAGGTAACAGCGCTCCGTGCACTTCGGTGTTTAGTCATGCCGGCCACGACCATGGAGACTGTCTGGACAAACGCTGGCTCCCTCGGCTAGGAAACGGAGATGAGCACCGCCCCCTAGAGTCAGGTATGACTGGACGTAACATCAAGGGAAAACCTTTACCTTTACCTTTAAGCGTCTTCATATATGACATGCACATTTTATTTGGGGCTTCTTCTATATGATTTTTAACATGAGATTAGCAAATAAACTTGACCAGAAGACAGCAATCACAGTAACATTTTTCTTACATTTAATATAAAACTCTAGCAGGCTTCTAAATGTTTGGTGTTGTATGAACTCAGTCTAAAGAGTGATACTTTCCTTCCTACCACCCAGAGTCTATCCAGGCTTCCTGAAAGAAGCAGTTTGCATTACAGTGTGCATGCCGAGTCTATGCACACGAGTAACTTCTCCTCTAGTTTGGCCCTTGTCATGCATGGCTCTCCCAAAAGCTGAGCTCCTAGTTCACAGATGGTGTGCTGTTGGGAAGGGCATCAGAGGCAGAGCAGCATTTCTGTGCAGAGCAGTGTGTGTGCATGTGAAGCACTGGGGAAGATGCAAAAGACCACTAGATTGGCTCCCTTAGCATATGTGAATCCACATTTGACGCAACTTGGCCACATGTTTTCCATGTGGGACGTTCTTGAAATTTTTGTGAAGGTGATGGGCTGTGACAGAATAAAGATTCTTAGCTGAAATCATAAAAGTATAATGTGTAAACAAATACTTTTCTGTTATTTAAATAGTATCCACCTGTATAACTCCTTTTGTATTTACATAGAATATGGAAGGAACTGTTCCGTTGGTATCTGGATAGACACCTAGTTATTTTATAGTGCAATCCTATGCAGGTTTACTCAGAAGTAAAACCAACTGGGCCTACTAAGTGTGCACAGAATTTCAACCTTAATGGCTTAACTTTGGGTGTCATTGCACACAGTTCTGGTTTCACATTGTCAGAGAGCAGGCTTAGGAGAGGAGTGTAGCCTAGTGAATAGAGCAGATGCTTTCCATTATGCAGAACGTCCAACTCCTGGCATCTCCAGGTGGCATTAAAAACTCCTTGCCAGTCCCTGTCAACAATGCTGGACTAGATGGACAACTGGTCTGATTCAGTTCAAGATGGCATGCTGCGTTCCTACCATGTGACATTGCCAAAATGGAGAAATCATTTTGGATAAAACTAATGTACAGAGAGATTCAACAATATCTCTATGGTTTTGTATCTGGAGAGGGTAGAACACAACAATGTGTTCATTGTCCCCTATGGATAGGAAAATAAGGATGAAACTTTTCCCATTCCAGCAATGGAGGGATGCTGGTTATAAGCATCTTGACTCAGCAGTGAAATAGCATGATCTGGGTGTGTCTTGCCTCCACTGATTATAATAGCCATAGCAATGTTTCAAGGAGCTGCTTGACTTGTCATGCCATGCAGGAAGAGACTGGAGAGACCTTGGACAGCCAGCAGAGTCCCCCAGTTGGGGTGGTGGAGTTGGAAGAGCACTGCCGGGAAGGCCTTGTGGTTAGATGCATCGTCTGGATACAGATTGCTGGTTTTCAGAAGCAATGTCTTCCCTGCGATGCTACAAGCGTATTGTTGCAGCAACCCCAATCCTGTAGCCATGGTGAGAGAATTGTCTGAAGCTTGTGGAGAAGAGGCAGGGAAAGGAGCCTTGCTGTAAGGGCTGAAAATCCTCTCCCCCCCCCTTAAGCCCCCACCCATTTCAAAACAGCAGGCATGCCATGATACAAGCAATACCAGATGAAATTTTCAAGAAGTAGAACTCATTCTTTGAGATGGAAAAACGAAGATATGCAATGCACATGGTTTGTGTTTCAAGCATCACACATATATATGTACTTTCAGCATGCATAGCCCTCACCTTGGGGTGAAGACATAAGAATTGCAGTAGCCTTGTGAAAGGGGAAGTAGGATTTCCATTTTCTTGATAGCACTTTCTATCTTCCTGCTATTTCTCCCCAAAGGTCTTGATTTTCACTAGAGATTATAATGAAAGAGGTCAGGGTAGAATCCTGAACCTGCAAACAACTGGCATTTCCTTGAAGACAGCTCGTAACAGTTCTGTGTGGACACCAGATGCAGCTTCATTACAAAAGTACAGTAAATACAAATGCTATCTACATATAAATGTTTTTGGTGGGGAGGGGATACATGTGACAAGTTACTGACACAACAAATAAACCATAGTTAACGTGCACTGTAAAAATGCTCTGTCCTGCCCTCATTGGGAAATACCCCGTGCTCTATAAAATTATGTAAATTACACTCAGAGAACCTGCAAGGTGTGATGTTATGGTCCAGCAATCTGTGTTAAATTATCTCAAACCCTTTCAGTGAGAATTGAAATAACTAAGTAAGCAACAAAATTTAGGAAATACAAAGTTGGGGCAGTATACACATTTTTCAAATTTATTGATATTAATTGTAGCATATTGTTTAAGCTGCCTGCAATGAGATGCAAAGCCTCATTTAGCTTTTGCCCAGAAAGAAAATACCATTGAAAGTAATTCATGCAAAAACTGAAGGCAAACATATTAGTCAGCAAAATATTCAGAAACTCATCAGAACCAATTACAGAAATTGTAATGCTTTCCGTCTTGCTAACTAAACAAACTGCATAGGTCAGTGGTTTTCAGATGGTGTATAGTTTTTTCCTCCTCAGACATTGATAATTGGTGATATATTTGTCGGTCTCAGATCCCACAGCAGCTGGAAGAACATTAGTACATGTAACCACTCTTTCCAAAGTATAGATCTTTTTGTCAATTCCAGCAATGAAGGTCAGACCAGTCTTTCACAAAAACCATTTGTTTTCTCTATCTGTATTTACACAAAAAGTCTCTTCTTGTAGCTCTGAGATTCAGACTAATTGAGAAGTCTGCAAACCGAGCTTTAAAAAATGCTGTTTCTTCCCATTGCTTGAGGATGACCTTTGGTATTGTATCTTTTCAAAGATCGTATGTTATTAGGGAACAGTAAATGTATTTGGTATTAATTATGTCATTCATGTCAGAAAGCTATAGACAGTTCCTTAAAAGAAGTAGTTCTGACTTGGCTGCTGACAAAAGTCATCCACTGAGCCAAATCAGTTTGCTAGTTATCAATATCAGTTTGCTAGTTATTTCTCCCCTTCTTGGGCAATATTCTTGAGTGAATGATTACAGCACAAACTGAGACATTTCTGGAGGACACTGATTATGTGACTTCATTTTATTCAGCCTCCTGGCCCAGTTTTGGGAGTTTCTTGGTCATTTCAGTGGAAGAATATGAGGAACCCTGTGGCACTGAAATAATGAAAGAGAAACTGAGTGAGCAGGAGATGGCGTGTGGTAAGGATAGGGGTCTCCAAGATCTGAGAACATAAGAAGCAGATCAGACCAAGGTCCATCCAGGCCAGCTTTCTTTTCAGTGCCCAAACTTCTGCCTAAGGAAAACCACAAGGAGGACATGAGTCCTACATGATCCTCCTCAATAACTGGCATACATAAACTTACTGCCTCTGACAGTGTGGGTAACATATGACCATCAGGACTAGTAGCCATTAATAGGTTTACTGTCCATCAATTTGTCCAATCACTTTTTTAGTGCTTTCCATATTGGTGTCCATCGTTACCTCTTGTAAGTTAAGTGATGGAAGGAGGAGTGTGGGATCCTTGACTGCAGGGTACATGGAACAAGGCATCATCAAGGTGGAGGAAGGACAGCAGAGAGGAAGAGGAGGATGAGTGCATGAGGAGATGAATGGGAAAGTGCAATCAGGAGGCTCCAGGCCAAAGTGGGATTCTTGGCAAAGGTGAGCAGGCACCACCACTAGCAGAGCTAAAGCAAATGGCCATAGCTGGCCTGTGAAGAGGCAGCAGCAGCTACTCATGGAACAACAAGAGCTCCAGAGACAAAAGTAGATGAAATCAGGGGCCAAACTGTCCGGGCTTTGAGAGGACCTTGGCAGTCAGAGCAGTGGTGCCAGGGTGTAGGCATTTGGGTTAGGGTTAGCGTTTAGAATCCCCAAATGTATTCTTCCCACACCCAGCACTCACCCAGCATATGCTCTGTCCCATAGAGGTTCTCCCCAGTGATACTCTCCTTGCTCTTCTGCCCAGGCTTCACTTCCTCCCTAACTCCTGGACTTCTCTGGTTCTCCCTTAATCTCAGAGGAAGGCAATTTTCTCTCTCTTGAAACTTTAAAGCAGGCCAACCATACTACAAAGGAAGCTGCAGATGCACATGGCATCTTCATTTCTCCAGATGATCTTTAGATGGTCATGTGGGCCCAAAGAACACTGGAAAAATCCACCTGCTGGGCATAAGTGCAGCTTATTCTGCAAGGTGTCCAGACTGTTTCACAAGCTAAAAAGAGAAGGAAAAGCTAAGGAGAAGCACAGAGAAAGGTGGTGCTACCTAGTATGATGGGGGCAGGGAGGGAGAATGTACCAGCACTGTGGGGCAAAGAGGAGAGATTCCATAAGTCTCCACTGCATCCCCCATGCTACTAAAATGTGCACAGAGATTTGGCATGAGTTTTCCGAAGGGGTTTCACTACCCCTTAAGGACCACATTCACAGCTTGAGTTGTCCAAAATCCAACTTTGCTCAATTGGTGTCTATGGATCACTCGAGCATGGACTACCTTCAGTTGGTTTGCCATCTGGATTTTGAGAAACACAATCTTGCCTTAGTAACATCTAGGCTGTAGCACATTGTGGCCAATGCTGGACTTACTGCAGGACTTTAAAACCAACACATACTTGTTTGTGTTGCTACTGATTTTGTTTTTTCATGCTTTTACTGATTAACCACCTAAACAAATTGATGGCTAAAACATTGGGCTTGGATTCAGAAATAACCAGATTGAAATGTTTGCTTTGTCATGATGCTCACAGTATGCTTTTGGGTCAATATGTGTTTTAGAAGTTAAGCATCCTATAACTAACTTAAGCTACCGCAGGTGGGGAAAAAACCATGTTGGCAATTACAAAATTACAAACTCTGATATCTTTCCTCATTCTTTAAAATAAGATGGGAGATTATTTTATTTCAATGAGTAAACAGAGATGAAAAGAAGAGTGGCTTACACATTCCAGGTCCTTACACTCAAACATGTTGCTTTCATGCACAGCACCAACAGACAAACATTTTGGATTACAACTGCCAAGATTCCTGCTCATTGGCCATGATGGCTGGGTTAAGGGAACTGAAGTCTAAAACATCTGCACAGCACCAGGTTGGGGAAGGCTACAACCAATGGACAAACACCCTCCTCTAGTGTTTTTTCCTCCTCCCAAGAAAACCAAACTGTAGGACTATATATGGCCTTCTTGCCATTCAGGGAAGCACAAAGCACTTAGCAATATCTTTCTTCACAACATTCCTCACCTTCCTCTGCAGTCTCTCAAACAAAAGACATCTTATTGATACTTAATACATTACGCAGGTGAGCTGGGCAAGGGGGATCCCTGTTGAGAAAACAAGTTGAAGACATCACCACGGCAACAACAGCAGCAGCGGCAGCAACAGCACCAGTGAGGGCACCATGGCTGCATGAGAATCTCATTGTAACAAAGGCCGTGGGGAAAACGAACAGAGCTGTTTGCTAGAGAGCCTGATTCTTCAGATGCGGGAGTAAGAAAACATTGATAAAGCAGTCGGCCAGGTTCCTGCTGAAGTGTTCTATTCTGAATCTGAAAAATGGGGCAATTTGCTCATTTCTAATACGTGCCAGGGCATAGTGGCAGAAGGTCAAAGCAAAAAGTTTAAACTGCAGAAGTGTGGGGGAGAATATTGCCTGTTGTGAAGCCTTGTGTCTTAGGTAGTGAGGTGCAGGTAAAAGGCAGAATGGACTAAAGGAGTTGGCTTAAGGTAGAGAAGGAGTGTATGGTTGTAACCCACCCAAGGAGCCATGTGGCTAATGGGGTGAGTTAGAAAGCAAATAATAAATAAATAAACTCACAGACTTATGGGGTAGTAGCAACCACCAGGCTTTCTACTTGACTTCCATCATAGTCACACTGCTGTCCTACCTACCATCCTGTGACATACCTTTACCTACTGTCTTCCATTGGAGCCAAGTCATAAGCAAGGGGTTCTGTAATCAACCTGCAGACCAGCTTTCCCCATCCTGGTGCCTTCTGGACATGTTGAAACTATGACTCCATCATCCCCAGCTGCATCAGAGTGCACCAGGTTGAAGAAGACTAACCTAGGCAAAAAAGCTCTTTAATCCACTTCGCCAGTACAAACTATTGTGCTCTTTCAGCACTCATTTTAAGGCCCTATTAAATAGTACCTTTGCGGTGTGGATTTCTGGATTAATGGGGGATCCCGGCACAATGACGTCAGTGACCTCCCCTCAACACCACTATTTAGCATGGACCCAGTCCTCTCCAGTTGCCCAGAAGAGGGCAAGGCAAGTGGAGACTTTTCCTGCACCTTCTCCTTCTCCTTGTCACTGCATGCATAAGCATGCAGAGAGGGCAGGTGAGGAGCCAGCACCAATGAGGAAGAAGCAGGATGCTGGGGAGGCAGGAAAGCATCGGGGAACTGAGTGGAAAGAAGACAGGCTCCTATCCCTTTAATAATTATACACCAGGGGAAGGTGAAGCAGGTGTAGCTTGCACTACAAGTTGTACCTGCTGACATTTCTTCTTTGAAGATTAATGATGCAGGGGCACTGTTCTCTTTTCTGCAAGGCCACTGTGGCACTGGTTTGGTCAGCCTGTGCTGTGGAGTAGCAAATGTTCTGGACTTCAACTCTCAGAAGACCCTGCCAGTAGGACTAATGGTTAGGAGGGAATAATGGGAGTTTATGCCAGTCCCAAACATCTGGCAATTTACTTTCTGCCTATCCCTTTGCTAAATGGTTTGTGAGTATGTCAACTTAAGATGTGCCCAAAGCCCCCTTCCTTCCCCTTTGTTTTCCCTTCCTTTATATTATCCTGTGTTTGTGATTTTATGTATATATGTAAAATTATTTAGGAAAAAAAAAGAAAAACTCTCGGTAGTTACATAGAAAATTAATTAAAATATGCATCTTTTTTTCTGGCCTGTGCTTGTTATACTGTGGTTCATAATATTTTGATGAATTTGTTAATTCATTGTATCAGACCTCGCTGATCCTGTTCTCATGGAAGCTGTGTATGAAAGTAAAAGCAAGATCTAGTCTAAACAACCTGTTAGTACTGGATTTTCTACCACACCACATGTGTACGGCCTTTGCCCCCATGTTTGCTTTGCTAGCAAAATAGTAAACCAGGAACACTGAAGTGCCTGGGCCTTTTTTAGGAAATAGCTTAGCAAAATTCTCATTCTCTGTCAGATATTGTAATAACTCAGGTAGCACATTTTAAAGGCATAAGTAATTGGATAATTTTCATTATCATCCAAGTTTGCTTTGCTGTTCCAGTATTCTCATAATTCTGGTCAAATATTCTAGCACATGTAATGCTTAATGGCAAAATAAAACATCTTCATAGACTAAGAACTTTTACACATGATTGGCTAGAGCAATTGATTAATAACTTTTACAGCTAGTTATGAAAATGAGATTACAATACTTGTAAAATTAACACTGCATTTCTAATTCTTCTGCCTGTGGACAATTTGCACAACAAGCAATTCAGCTGTTCATAATTAACTAGCACATTTCAGTTTCCAGTTTAATTTTCAGTGGTGCATCTTTCTGATTCATACATTAAAGCTGTACCATTAAACCAAGCACTGAAGTTTTATTTATTTGTATTATTTTTCCCGCTTTAATGGTTTGGCAAAATTTATAAAATAAAATTTGCCTCTGCCACATCTAAAAGGAAGAACAGGAACACCATGCTTTTTACACCACCTTGCACTGATGTGTTACAATGGTACTTCTGGAAACTCAGATCATATGATGTCTTACAGCTCAGTATTATGAACCCACAACATGAGAACATTCTACATCAGGCTGGATCACAGTCTGTTATACAACTCTACGAAAGCAGTCTTGTATCTTTTCCCATAGTGGCTCCATTCATTCATTCATTGTTTGTTCATAGGATTTTTCAGGAAGCCTTGAATAATTCCAGTGCAATCCTATACAGAAGTAAAACTCATTGAATTCAACGGGGCTTACTTCCAAGGAAGTAGCTATATAGAATTGCAGCCTCCAGCACCTGTACCACATTTCTTCTCTGAAGCTGAATCGATCTCTCTATTGAAGTTACCTTTTTCAGTGCTCCCTCAAATTCCTTCACAGATATATCCAGATTTGCCTGATAGGAAACCAAACCATATATTGAAACCTGTGGGCATGAGCTTTTTCTTAGCAGATAAGAGCGTACAGGAGACAGCATATCTTTACTAGGGTTTTGAATCCTTCCCATCTCTTTAAACATGATTTAGACACCAGGTCTTTCCTTAGGAGCAAAAACAAGAAAACTGAGGGTCTTGTAGTTTGGACACACCATGAAGAGGCAAAACTCCCTGGAAAAGACAATTATGCTAGGGAAAGTTGAAGGCAGAAGAAAAAAAGATCAAATATGAAATGGGATGACTGTATTAGAGAAGTCACAGACATGAATTTGGAAGAGCTGAACACAGCTGCCATGGAGAAGACATTTTGGTGGGCTTTTATTCATAGGGTCACCACATGGCAGAAACGACTTCATGGCACATAACCACAACAGCATCCAGAGATGACTGCATAAGGCTGATACCATTTTGTATTTCCCAAATGGCCTATAAATGCAATTGTCTCCATTTGTCACTCCATTGTCTCCATTGGGTAATAAACGTTTATTTCAACAAATAAAAATTAAACACTGCATTTGTTCACATTTTTTGAAAGCTAAGCTCTTTCTGTTTGTCACATATAGATTATTTTCTCTGGTGTGTGTTTAGCACAACTTTCTCTGTAGAAGGAACGGCCATTTAATTGGCACCAAGTTATTTATATGTGGAATTTGATAGACAAATCATGTTTCTGTGTGGATGTTGCAAGGAAGGTCAGTAGACATATGGAGGAAACTGCACATCTCTTCTTAGTGAACCTTTGCCCACAGCTGATGGTCACTTTGCATGTAGATACTGCCTGACATGAAATGGGATTCCAACAGAATCACGTCTTCCATAATGGGAGAAGAAAGAAATCTATACCAATCTACTGCAAATCACCCAGATACCATTTGGTAGGTCCAGATCTTCTACCAATCCCTGTTTTAGCCTCCAGTACATCTTCCTCAACCTGGTGCTAGCCAGATGAGTTGGACTGCAAATTGCCATAATTACTAGCCAGCATGGGCACTAGGATTTGGGAGGTGCAGGCTAAGGCACCATAAGGCAGCATCAGAGTGGGGAAATCTCCCCTAGAAAATGAGCCTTCATTGTGGAAATTAGAGCAGCTGGGATCTGAATCGCTACCCTGCACACCAATATTAATCGCTAACAGAAAAGAACTCTTTTCAGACTCTTGTCGAAGACAAGAATGTTGCTCCATCGAGCGGATCGCCAGAGCACCTGCGCTCTCGAGGAAACATCCTCCGTCCGTGCTACCCAGAATTGGCTTCTAGAGATACTTAGACGACCCTTTCAACTCTACTATTCTACGGTTCTTCCAATACAGCCCGGAACAGACTGCAGGCCAGCCGTCTGCACATTCGCCCAGAAGGCAGCCCCGCAAATGGGGCGTATCGCGTGGGCACCTCCGATGCTTTATTTCCTAGCATGTGCTTGGTCATTGGCTACTTAAAACTGGAATAGCTTCCTTGCCGCTCTGAATTGCCCGTGCAAACTATTACCGCTCCGCCCACCGCGCCCATGCCGAGATGCAACGCTGTTTTGCGCCGGCGGGCAATAGAGTCACACCTCAGGCTTCTATTGATCTGTTTATGTGGCGCTATCTACTGCTATGATTTTATTTATTGGCGATTGCGATTGCTAACTCTAAATTAGGGCCGTGTGTGTTTGAAACCACGATTGTCAGAATGCGTATTCCTACCGCCGCCCAAAGAGCTTGCATTGCACAACCTGAGCTTCAATATCGCTGCTATAAATTCAAGGTGAGGTATCAAATGCAGAAAAAGGAAAGATCAGGAATAAAGGTTGTTAGAGCGAGTGCATGTTGCTCTATGTTCCTACCCGGGCTATATCAGCGTTATGAAATAGCCATAAGATGCGTGTCACTCTTTATGTCTATCTCTGTGAGGCTACTCTTCTGCCCTCAGGTAACTTTGGGAATTCTATTCCAGAGTTAAGCAACTGTCACATATATAGGCAGGCACATATCTGTAGGACCCTTGAGATGCACTTTACTCCTCAGTTAAACGCAAATGTGGGTGGCGCAAACCAGAAAAAAGGTGGGGCGGAAAGGTTTAGAGCTGCCCTTCATATCATATTTAGTTGAAAATTGGCTCAATGGACTGAACACGACGTACTTCTGAGCTAACAAAGCCTTCTTGGAACATTGTCTTCTACCCCGCATTAGGCTGCTCCGGAAGTGTTGTGCTACAATTTCGCTCTATCCTCTATCTCTTGAAACGAAAAGTTTTTTTTGTCCGTCTAGGCGAGGAAGGCAGACAAGTGGAGGTCGCAGTGCATGACGGGAAACCCTGGCGCAAGGCACGTCGGGATTATGAGGGTGGCGGCGGTAGCGCGGATGGTGTCGGACTTACGGGCGGCGGTCGCCGGGGCTGTTTCCGGGCTGGATGAGCGGGAGCTGCTTGGGCGGTAGAGGCTCGCGCGAAGCCCTCCGGGATGTATCACAGCAGCACGCAGAGGCGCTACTGGACATTTCGCGGCGAAGAGGAGCTGAGCCGGCTCCGGGCCGACGCCAACCGCAAGTTCCGCTGCAAAGTGGTGGCCAATGGGAAGGTAGGGCTTGGGCTGCCCAAATTTCAGGCCGGAGTGCCGCGGGCACGGAGGAAAGTTCGTCCCGAGGAATTCTGTCTTTTCCTTGAAGTTAACATGCCTCTTGCTCGTCCACTAGGTTCAACAGACTGACCCGGTCCTTCTTGATCCGCGCGACGAGTTGACAATTTGTAAATACTATGAGAAAAGGTTACTGGATTTCTGCGCTGTATTCAAGCCAGCCATGCCCAAATCTGTCGTGGTGAGTTCGTTATACGGGCTTCTCTTAGATTCGGTAAAGAGAATTCAGCGACACCAACAGCACCTCTTGCCTCGTGTTCCTCAGCCACTGGTGTTGAGAGGCATGTGCCTTTCAGGCTGAAGGCAGCATAGAATCGTTATCGCTAGTAGCCATGAGTAAGTCTTTGCTCTGCGGTAGAGTTGGAAGGGGCCAGAAGGCCATTGAGTTAACCTTCTCCCTCAGTTGCATCTTGAATGCCTCTTGTGTAGGAGAGCCCACAACCTTCCTAGGTACTTGGTACTGCTCTCACAATCAGGACATTTTTCCTAGTAGCTAGTCAGAATCTGGCTTCCTGTAACTTGAGCATTCCACCCACTTGTTACCTCCCCTCAGTTTGAAAAGTTGCCATGGTAGGAATTGAGCACTTCTGCCTTTTCTTAGTCATCTGTTACCATTTTGCCATCTGTATTGATTGGTTGAAGCCCCATTTCTTTATTCTGTTTATTACTTTGGACATATTGGAAGAAGGTTTTTTGTTGCTTATAGCATCCCTTGCTAGCCTCAATTCATTCCTAGCTTTAGCCTTTGAGCCTTCCCATGCTTCCAGCCTGTGTCCTTCCTTTGTAGTCCGACCTTCCTTCCACTTCCTGTACAAAGCCCCCCCCCCCACCCCCCCTTTGGCTTTCAGATAATCTCTAAGCATTTGTGTGTGTGTGTGAAGCCACATGGGCTTCTTCCACTGTGCTACTCTTTTTCCTTGTTGGAATTGATTGCAATTGTGCCTTTAGAATTTCTGTTTTTAACAAATCCCACCCATCTTGGACTCCTTTTCTCATTAGAGTCACTTGCCATGAGAATTTACTTATCATTGTTCCGAGTTTATTAAATTGGCATTCTTGCAATCCAGAGTAGATGTTTGGCTACATTTGGCTTTTGTTTCCTTTAGAATCAAGAATTCAAGTATGATGTACTTTCCCTCAGAGTTCCCACAGCTGCCCCTTTGTCCACTAGGTCTTTCTTGTCGCTTAATATCAAGTCAAGGATAGCCATTTCTATTGTTCCTTCTTTCACTTTCTGTTGGGAGAAGATATCAACAATGCACGTTAGTGAAATGAGTTAAAGTGTTATAAATGTCTTCCTTTATATGTTGGTAAGTTTCAGAATAGCAAGGAGAGTAAAGAGGGGGATGATTGAGTGAGGTGATTGATTGTGACTGAGAGTGTATGGACAGAGCTTGGAAGTATGTGAGGAGAGAGTGAATATGTACTAGATGTCTGTCAACAGTTAACAGTTATGGTCAGTCAGCTGTCTGCAGAATCTGAAGAGGCAGCCTTCACATTAGAATCCCTTGTGAAAAGTATTTAAGATTTAAAAAGAAAGGGAAGGAGGTAGGAGGAGGACATATTAGTAACTAGGGGGTGTCAAAACCTAATATTGTCAAGTATTACAAGGGAGTGTGAGATAAAAGCTGCCAGAAACCTGAGTGCTTGATGAAAAGGATTAAACTGAGGAAAATGAAATAAAGTCTGGTCAAACTACATTCAGAAGAGAAAGGAGGATTTGAGAGTGAGGAGGGTTTGTGAAGGGAAAGAGTGCAATACCTCTTGTTGTATCATCCTTTACGTGGAGCTGCCCTTGAAGACAGTCTGGATACTTCAGTTGGTTCAGAATAGAGCTGCCAGTATGTTAATGGGAACTGGCAGGTATTCGTATATAATGTCAGTCCTCTACCATTTACAGCCTGCAAATTGGAAGTCCAAGCCCAATTTAAGGTGCTGGTGGTAACCTATAAAGCCCTAAACGGCTTGGGTCCTGGATACCTGAAGGAGCACCTCTTTCCTTATGTTTCCTTCTCCGAAAGCCCTCCTTGAAGGAGATTAGGAGGGTGGCTACCCGGAGAAGGGCTTTCTCTGTGGTGGCACCCTGATTATGGAATATGCTCTCCAGAGAAGATTGCTTGGTGCTAGCACTTTATTCTTTTCAGTGCCAGGTGAAAACCTTTTTATTTTCCCATTATTTTAATGTTGAATATGTTTTAAGGTGGGTTTAATTGTACTGAAGTATTGGATGTTGTGCTCCATTTTATTTGTGTTTCTTTTAATATAAAACCATCCCAAGACGCTAGTAGTTGGACAGGATATAAAAGCAATAAATAAATAAATCCTCAGTCAGAAGTTATTTACATTGCTTTATTTACTAAGGAAATAAGGCACAGGACATCTTAAAACTTTATTTGTAAAAGAAGCATATTGGTTTCATTTTGTTTACGTTAACCCAGAGTCATAGGTTGTTTGAATATCAGTGTCTCATCGTCAGGACCAAATAGTCCAATCAAGGAGCCTTATAGCTTGTGCATAATATTGTAAGAAAAGTTAATAAGATTGGAATTAAATTGCTGGTGGCAGCTTTACATATTGAGAGGAAGGGAGAAAAATATTAAAAAAGATAAAGACACCATATTCAAAAGAATTACAGGAGAGCACTCGTGATAGTTAGGAATCCCTTGGATGGGAGACAAATTCTGCCAAACATGGCCCAACAGATAGAGGGGAAATTAAAGTCCCCAGTAAGGACAGCATCATGCCTCCTTGAAACACTGGCAGTTTGCTTTTCAAGAGTTTCATCCTTGTCTTCTCCTTGACTGGGTGGTTCATAATAGACTACAACCACTGTGTTCCTTTTATCCCTTGCTCAATTAAATTAGTCTAGAAATTAATCTGCTTTTGTTGGGGCTACTTAATTCATCCTCATGTATTTCTGTGCTTATATATGCATCTTTAACATATAGTTAAAGGTGAGCGGGAGAGGCCCTTCTCCGGGAACTCTCCGTGAAGGAAATTAGGAGGGTAAGTACTCAGAGGAGGGCTTTCTCTGCGGTGGCGCCCAATCTATGGAATGCGCTCCCCAGAGAGGCCTGCCTGGTGCCGTCGTTATTTGTTTTTTGGCACCAGGCGAAGACCTTTTTATTCAAACGTCATTTTAACTGTTAATAGTATTTATTTATTTTATTCTTTGGCCAGGGTGACTTAATTTATACTGTTAAATTATATTGTTTTATATTATGTTGTTTATTTATGATTGTGAGCCGCCCCAAGGCTTTGGCGAATGGGGCATCATAGAAGTTCCCTAAAGAAAGAAAGAAAGAAAGAAAGAAAGAAAGAAAGAAAGAAAGAAAGAAAGAGTGATTCTGCTTCCCTTTCTGTGCTGTCTGTTCTTCTTGAACAAGTTATATCCTTCAGTTGTTCAATTTCAGTCATGGAAATCACCCCGCCAAGTTTCAGTTAAACCTAGGAGGTTGTATTCAGCCTCCTGTATTAAGAGTTCAAGTTTATATATTTATTTAAACATTTTTATTCCATCTGTATCCAATATGGAATGCCCAATATGGATTTCAAGACGGCTTAGCACATTAGAGACATAATTTCAGTATATAAAAATATACTGTAAAAACTATTCTATTATATAATAAAATCATTCAACCATTAAAATTATTGGTAAATAAAAAGGTTTCATTGGCACACATCTCTGGGGAACAGAATCCAAAGTTGGGGTACTACCACAGAAAAGGCTGTTCCCCGGGCAGCTACTCTTATAATCTCTTTCGGAGTTGACTCCTGAAGAATGACCTCAGTGGAAGATTTCAGAGTTCGGGTAGGTGTATATATGGAAGGAAGCGTTCCTTCAGATATCCACACCTTAAACCGTTTAGGGCTTTATATGTCAAAATTAAGTCAGGTCTGGACTTCAATTGATAACCAGCGAAGGTAATAGAGGAGTGGCATTACGTAGTCACATATGCCACCAAGTTCTTGCTGTTTGTTTCCCATACAGTGGGCATTAGTATATAGACATTGAACACTGCATGCTTTATACAGTGGTGCCTCTGCTCACAACCAAATCGGGTCACGAACAAAAATTTCATGAAAATTTTGACTTGGGTTGCGAACTCCGCATTGGGTGGCAACCAAGATCGCAGCCATCCCCCCCCCCCCCCCACCGAGTGGAGAGATGGCCACGATTGCAGTTGCATTCATGCAGGGAAGACGTGCGTGATCACAGGTGTGCTCCTGTGGGAAAGATGGGCGCAATCTCGGCTGTCGCCCCCCCACAATCAGCACGATCATGGCCATCTCCTCCCCCACAACCCCTGAGTGGGGAGATGACCACAATCGCAGTTGCGTTCGTGCAGGGAAGACACACAGGAGCTGATGACAGAAGAACTTGCTGAACTCTAGAGTGAGCAGCAGAAGGCACTTGCTAAGGAGGATTCCACTGAGGAAGAGGAAGTCAGGGAGGAGGTTAGCTGTGATGTGATACAATCCATTAAGAAAAAATGGAATGAGTGCCAGGATTTCTTTGAGAAGTACCACTCCAACATAACTGTAACGAACAGTGTTGAATCTGATGAACGATAACATGGTCTCTCATTTCCGGAGGGTTATGCAGCGCAGAAAAAAACAAGTGACTATAGACAGATTTTTCACCAAAATTGACCCTGCAGCTAAGAGACAAAGAAGAGAGGAAACCCCTGAAAGAGATCTCCCCAATGTCCTTATGGAGGGGGACTCTCCCTCAAAACAACCTCCCCCCCACCTAGGTTAGTGTTCTCCACTGTACTGTACAGAACTTTGTTAGTTTCTTTGTTCTTTGTCACTTTGTCTCAAATTTTTCTGATAAAAAATAGTTACAGAATGGATTAACCTTTTTTACATTGAATATTATGGGGAAATTTGACTTGGGTCTCAGCCAATTTGGGTCACAATCAGAGTCGTGGAATGGATTAAGTTTGTGAGCTAAGGTACCACTGTACTCTATAGTTTTCTTCTTACATTTTGTGGTAGACTATTATTGGGCACTGTTAGAGCTGCTTTCTCTGATTTGGTACATAAGCCATTGTCTGATCTTACACCCAGGTGTACTTCTCCCTCTCCCTTTACAGTATCCTGCTTGAGGTTTGGTGACCAGGCCTGTATGCAGTTTTCCAAGTGTAATTTACACCATAGGTATAGTGGGACTGATGTGATTTACTTATGATTCCTTTTCTAATCATTTCCAATATGAAATTTTATGAAAAACACCTTTTCCACAGCAGCTGCAGTCTTGGGTGACATTGTATTAGTCATTGGTTAGGATTGGTTTGCACTCACCTGTGTTTACTGTTTTAATGCTCATTCCTGCAGTTTGAAGAGATTCTTCTGGAACTTTTCTCAGTCAGTTTTTCTTTAAAGCCACCTAAATGATTTTGTGTCATGTTGTCAGCAAACTTGTCCCTCTCACTGCTTGGCTCTAACTTGAAATTCTTTATGAAAAAGTTTAAAAACACTGGCTCAGTAAGGTTTCTGAGGGTGAGGTGCGGGGTGTGTTGTGAGATCTGGCCATTTATTCTGTTCTTTTACCAGTTGCCAATCCATAAGAGGATCTTACCTTTTATCTCAAGGAGTCTTTTATCTCAAGGAATTGCTCAGAAGACTTTTGATCAAAGACTTTATCAAAAGTGTTCTGAAAGTCCAGGCAAACATTGTCTACTGGACTCCCCCTTTTCATGCCTGTTGACACTCTCAAAGAACTTGAAAAACTTAGGGAGGCAGGACTTCGTAGGATTCTTATTCAACAAGACTTGTTCTTGAATATGTATGATGATTTTATCTTTAATAACCTTTTCTACCAACTTACTCAGAAGAAACAGTATGCTAATCATCCTTTAACTTTTAAAAAGACTGATGGACTGATTGGCTGCTGGACGTCTGAGTGTTCCATATTTTTGTTAAAATAGTTCATATTTGAATTATTTAAAGAATTCTCAGATTCATCCTGTATGAACCTGATGAATTGTTTACAGTTTGTTAGTAAAGTCTAGAATTTCATCTCTTGTCACAAATATATGCTTCAGTTCCTCAGACTCTTGTACTGAAAATGTCAGTTTAGGCACAGGTGTCTGCCCTATTTCTTCTGCGGTGACAATTGGTGCCAAAAAAAAAAAAAAATCCATTTAGCTTCTCTCTAATCTTCTTAGTCTATTCTAGCAGACTTTCCCCTTGTCTCTCAATTCTGCATCTTGTTTTCCTCTTGTATTTAAAGACTGTTGTATTGGTAGTCATAATGCTGCTGCTGCTATGCTCCCTAAAATCTTGGGATTTTTTGTCTGTTCATTTTTGCTTATTTTCTGCTTTCTTTTCTTTTGTGCAGCTTGTGTTCCTCTTCATTCTCCTCATTTTGAGAAAACTTCCATTTTCTGATGGAAACCTTCTTTTCTTTTCTGTAATATCTTCATTCACATTGCTCATTAACCATGCTTCTTAAACTTAGTGCTGTCTTTCCTGACTTGCATTATAGAGTCTAACTGGATTGTTTTTATTGTGGTTTTCTGGATATAAAGTCTTTGATTTAAGTTTATCACTAGTTATTGATTATGAATATATTTATAGTGATGTAGAAAGGCTTTTAAGCAAGTGCAGTACTAGTACCTCTGCCTCCTTTGTCAACATTTTGTACGGAAGAACTATGCAGCTCTGACCAGGGCTAGTGAGAAACATGGAAACATTGCAGTCACGTGGCTGAAATCTGGGAGGAAGAATTTCACTCCCTGTACAAATTCAGTGGGAGGTAGCTAAGTAGAGGACTTTTTTTGCACTTCTCAAGGATAGGCCAAATCACAGGCAAGCGGCAAAACACCAGAATATATGAATAGTTCCTTCAAGCTCATGGCAGCAAGTATTCCTAAATCAAGTCCTTGCCAGCTGAGAATCACCCTTGGATTGTCTCAGCAGCATGTAAACAGAAATGGTAGATATAGGTATCAGAGCTGGGAGGTAGGGGGCCCTGGACTAAACCTCCTACTACTGGTGGCTGCTTTCCTCCATCATAGATTTTGGTAGTAATCTTCAGAATGGTATCAGAAGATATTGTGGCAAAATATGCATGGCTGGAAGACATATGTTTAGCCATACCTGAGCTAATTCAGCCTTCTAATTTGTAACATTACAGGGACAACTAATAAAGTTTTTGCAGCTGAAATCCAGTTAGTGGCCATTGGAGATGGTAGCAGGGGTCAGGAAAACTAATTCTTGCCATCCTGTTGTTCTCCACCAATGGGGACCTCAGCTATTCCTGGTTCCAGTGGTGGGTACAACTTGGAATTCCATGCCATCAGCTCTGGAGAACTTCTGTTTTTGAGCCTACTGACCTCAGACTGTCTTTTGAATAAACATGCATAGGATTGATCTGCACATTATTTAGGTTTTCACCTAACTGATCAATGTATCCTGAATTTAACTTAATGCTATTCAGTGCTGTCATATATAATACATAATCACGTGAAGCAACTTTCTAACTTAAGTTTCCTTTTAGGGAACAGCCTGTATGTACTTCAAACGTTTTTATCTCAATAACTCAGTGATGGAGTATCATCCTCGCATAATTATGTGAGTAACTGATACTGTTTGGTCTTAGTTTAAATGTTTGCTGATAATTTGCAAGTTTTCTGTTGGACACTAAAGATTCAGGATTGGTTTTCTGTTTAGAGGGGAAAATTTTCTCTTGTTTCAATTTTGTATTTAGGTTAGAATGTTCTACATATACTTTCAAAATGCACATTCTCTGTCTTATGCACATGCACACACTCTTACTGGATTGGAACCAAATGTGTTTTCTGTTTGTTTTTAAGGTTAACGTGTGCATTCTTGGCATGTAAAGTAGATGAGTTCAATGTGTCTAGTGCACAGTTTGTTGGTAACCTTCGTGAAAGCCCAGTAGGACAGGAAAAGGCTCTGGAGCAGATCTTGGAATATGAATTGTTACTTATTCAGCAATTGAACTTCCATCTTATAGTGCATAACCCTTACCGACCATTTGAAGGCTTCTTGATTGATTTGAAGGTAATATAGTTTTTTGCTTAAGAAATGTGTCTTGGTACAAGAACTATTGTAAAGTGGTGAGCCATGAATGATATAGAGAACATTTATCTTGACACTGGAGCTGTTAAGTTAAATTTTCTGAGCTAAAGTATAATTGGATCAAATAGTCATGTTATGGTATTCAAGACCTAAAATGGTAGTCTAGCTTTTGCTATCAGTTTAGTACAACCATATTTTGCCTCATTTTGTAAATCTTTTGAAATCTTATTCTCCAGTTAGTTTCTAATATACATGAAAAGTTACCAAATGGTACATATACATTTGAAAACCACAATGACAATCTTTGAATTAGTGCATCTATTAGCCAAGGAAGAAATGTGTGTTTCCTTTTTGTAAAGTAGCTTGCTTGTTTTATTACCAGAGGTACTACCCATGCAGTCATGTTTCATGAAGGCATGTCTCTAACACCATCCCTGCTGAGGCAGACCATGAACGAAGCAGGGTTATGAATGATATAGAAAAAAAGCTAAATATTGTAGCTTTCTGCTGCAGTCCTTCCCTGTTACCTTCAAGCTGACTGTGATGTTCTCAGCCAGAGATTGCTGTGTTCCCAATGGGATCGATGATGCTATGTCAGGGGCATGGCCCTGTCAGGGAGGGCACTACCTCCCATTTCCTTTGCTGGCATCATGTATGATACAAATTTGGGTGCAGATACTGGCAGGCACATATCAAGAATTGTGTTGCACATTTTTGTCTGTGCTGTAACCTTATTTTTAAGAATGCGATAGTAGACTGTATTTTGCCAGACTTAGGTGACCATCCTGAGGCTTCTGAGAGAATGTTCAGGGGCACAGGCCATACACAATCTGCCTGAGGTCAGAATGAGAGTTCTGGCCTCAGATTCCCCTCCCTCATCCCTGCCACGCACAGTCCCTGTAAAAAGTAATGCAATCTAGAGCTCTGACATTAGAAGTCAAAGGAGAGTGGATTGAGGAATATGGCACAGCTGAATTAGAGGTGACCTTGGATCCTCCTTGTTCTTCAAAAAAGGCCCAGCACAGAGGAAATTTAATGCCACTCCTCCCAATACTTTGGAATCTCAGATGGAAGGGACAACTTCCCTTACCCCACCCCTGCTTTGTCAACAAGATCTCAGCAGGGCTTTTAAGGATCCCACCTGCAATGACTTTGGAGCATTCATACTAGGCAGGTAGTTTGGCAGCTGCCATATTGATTTATTAAGACCTTGGTACTGTACATTCTAGATTATGTTTGTGTGTTAGAAGGGCAATTGCAGACAAATCCTTTTTGATTTAGTTGAATCCTTCTGCCTGAAAACAAGAGGGCCTGTTAGTGTCTTGGCTTGCCTTTCTGAAGCAAAAATAATATTCAACTGAAGCCTGTTCTGAATAGTAGAAGAGAACATAATAGTGTTAATGCATTAACATTTGGATGCTAATTTTCTAGACTCGTTATCCATTACTTGAGAATCCCGAGACTTTGAGGAAGACAGCTGATGACTTTCTTAATCGAGTAGCTTTGACAGATGCTTGCCTTCTCTATACACCTTCTCAGCTAGCTCTCACTGCCATCTTATCCAGTGCCTCCAGGGCAGGAATTAATCTGGAAAGGTAAATACTATCCTGAACATGAAAGTTAGAGCTTTAATGTATAGTTGTGCTGAATCTGTACAAGATTCTAGTTATTTTTAAACAGCCATGGAAGGCTGTATCTATTGTCCTAATAAGACATGGCCACAACAACATGGATTATGAGCTGCTTGCATGTACTGTTCTTGAAAAATAATTCACACTGCTAGGTTGCATGGGTGGCCAAGAAGAATATTTGCATATTGCATTCCCTCATTTGACTGCCTGAATAACTACATGTAGGGTTTTTGAACGTACTAACTCTGTTGTTCCTTCATCTTGTCATATGTCACGCATTGCCTGTAAAATGATTACCTTTGCAGCTTTGTAAACCATCTATCTTACATTATCAAATAAGTGAATGTTTCTAGACTATTGCTTCATGTCATAACACCAGTGTTTTGCTTTAGGAAGGTTATGTTTGATTCATTGAGTGGTAGGGTAGCAGTGTTTGGAAATGAAACTATTGCTGAAGAGCGTTCTAAGCATAATTATTTCAACATTTTTGACATTGGCTTTTGTCTTGTATTTGTACTTTTTATAATGTATGGATATGTGTTTAGGTTTTTAAAAACTTTATTGAAAAACCCTTTCCAACACCTAATATGAAACATTAGCTAAATTTAATTCATTTGAATGGAATGGATGTTAATTTACATGATCTTCATAGCTGCTGTTCACTTTTCTTTACATCCAGACTGTGGTATTTGGATCTAATATTTGCAATCTTTTGACAGTTACTTGTCAGAAAACCTAATGCTGAAAGAGAACAAAGCTTCCCTGTCTCAGTTACTGGACGGGATGAAATGTAAGTAAAAATGCTGAGAATGAGGCAGTATGTACAGATTTTTTATTAAGTGGGCCACCTACAACAAAAGGAAACAGACTTCGTAAAATACTTGATCACCATTTGAAAGATTGCGGAGGCTTTATTTTTTGATGTTTCTAAAGCTCACTAGGATGCATGTTGAAAACAACCTGTACCCAGCTTATGATAAAAGAATCCCTAGTGGGTGTCATTTATCTCCCCTACTGTTTCATATAGGTTCATAAAGAGATAGGCCAAGAGAAAGATGTCTTAGAAAATGATAGAAAAAAGGGGTGGGGTATGCTGGCTGGGGAATGCTGGGAGTTGTAGGCCCTTTTTTTCTGTCTGAACTTGCATAAATTTCATTTTTAGTGCAGTAATATCCCAGTTGGACTCAGGCTCTAAACCTGAAAAAAATGTTGTTTTACAAAGATATTTTAGCCTCTAAGTGTATTTCTAGAACTTCCACTTAATGGAAATTATAGAAATGATTGGTGAGAACTAACAAGTTCATTTCTTGCCACTAAGGATGACCTATGTACTGGTTCCCAGATAATCCTGTCCAGTGACAGCCACAAGCAAAGAACAAGCATAAAATTCAAAAGGCCTGTGGAGGAAATAATTTTTAGTGACTGAAACCAAGGATTGTCTGCTTTAAAAATTCTGTATTGCAGGAAAATTTATATTTGAGGGCATTTTTCCATTCAGTGGTTTAAAAATATACAGTCCAGAATTGGCAATCAAAATTAGTATCAAATGTAGAGCATCAGTAAAACAACCTCTAGCCAACATGGAATTGCCAAGAACAAATCACACCGGACTAATCTGATTTTGCTTTTTGAATGGATAACATTCCTAGTGGACTGTGGGAATGCGGTGGACATAATATATCCTGACTTAGGCAAAGCTTTTGACAAAGTGCTTGATGATAATCCTGATTAGCAAACTCACTAAAAGTAGACTAGATGGAATCACCATCAGGTGAATCCACAGTTGGCTACAGAATTATACTCAAAGAATGCTCTTCAGTGGCACCTTCTCAAACTGGGGAGAGGTAACAGGTGGGGTACTGCAGGGTTCAGTATCCTGTAGCCAGTGTTCATTTGGATGAAGGAGTGCAGGAAACACTTATCAGATTTGCAGGTGACATAACATGGGGTGGGATAGCTAGTACCCTGGAAGACAGAAACAAAATTCAGAGCGAACTTTAATAGGTTGGAGTGCAGGGCTGAAAACAACAGAATAAACGTTAACAGGGACAAATGCCAAGTTCTACACATAGGAAAAAGAAACCAGATGCATGATTGCAAGATGAGGAATACTTGGCTCAACAATACTGCAAATGAGAAGAATCTTGGAAGTGTTGTGGAATACAAGCTGGATACGAGTCAACAACATGATGTGGCTGTAAAAAGGTCAACTGCTATTTTAGAATGTATCAATGGAAGTATCACTTCCAAAATGTGTGAAGTTCTAGTTCCCCTTTACTCAGCATTGGTTAGGCCTCATCTGCAGTACTTTGTCCAGTTCTGGGCACCACAGTGTAGAAAAGATGCAAACAAGCTGGAAAGGATGCAGAGGAGGGCAGCAAGGACGATCCAGGGTCTGGAAAGAAAGCCCTATGAGGAGAGAGTAAAGGAGCTGGGTATGTTTAGCCTTGAGAAGACTGGGGGACGATATGATAGCACTCTTTAAATATTGGAAAGGTGGTCAGAAAGGAGGAGGCCAGGATCTCTTTGCAATCATCCTAGAGTGCAGGATGCGGAGTAACAGGCTCATGTTACAAGAAGTCAGGTTTCAGCTGAACATCAGGAAGAACTTCCTGACTGTTAAAGCAGCAAGACAATGTGACCAATAACCTAGGGAGGTTGTGGGCTTTCCACACTGGAGGTGTTCAGGAAGCCACTGCACAGCCATCTGAGAGAGTTGGTATAATTTGGAGCCCTGCAATGAGCAGACTGTTGGACCTGATGGCCTTCTTGGCCCCTTCCAACTCTGCTATTCTATGATTCTCCCTAGCCTCCAATCTGCGGAACCCACAAAAATGTCAAACTAATTGAACTCCCTTTTTTCTAGATGGGTGCTTACAAGACTGTCCTTGATACTGCTTTTATGCTTGCATCAAAGACAGTAAAGCCTTCAGTTGATTTATATTTTGAAGACTTGATATGCAAAATGTGTCTTGTCTCTGACAATTTCCCTGGGATGGTAGTGCTAACTCTGCATTATCCATTAGCCTGAAGGAAATAAAAAAAATAATAATGTGAACATCTAGTTCAGTATAGTTCTTCACTTCACATTTACACTGTCTTGACATTACTTAGAATAAATCCTCTGATATAAGATGACAGCTAAGAGTCTTACAAATGTAATCTTAGCTTCTCTAAAGGAGTGACGAGTGTTTTATGGCAAATTTAAGCCAAGACTTTGTCTGTGAAACTATTTAAAAGAAGTTTGAACACTTCTCAATTGTCTCTTGTTTGCTCTGACAAGAGGACTTGCTTTTGATAAAAAAGCACTATCCACAGAACATTCTGGCTCTTTTGAGAAGTGGACTATGTAGGCTTTTGTCAGATGAAACTATATGAGGACAGTCACTGAAATATGTCTTACTTATTACAAGTGGCATCAGCAACCTGCTAGGGGAAGCGTTTTTTCTTTTTCCTTTTTTGGTTCAGTCAAGAGTAGCATTTCTTTAACCTCACTGATGTGCATCAAGGAACAGCACCCTGCTGAAAGGGGCAGCACACAGAAAGGGAAGCATTCTCATCTCTGCATGAGTAGTTTTGTGCAGAGAGGGCTACAGTCGGACAAACATAGTATAACTTCTTCAGGTTAGATCCCACTTAGTCCAGTATAAGGACTCTCTGTTGTTGCACTAGAAAACCTGGAAGCTTCCCTTTTGCCCAGGTCTGTGGAAACAAAACAGGTTGGGTTCCATGAAATGGCTTGGAGTGCACAGCTCCATATCTAATCTTGAACACAAGGATGGGACCACGATACTTGTATACTTGTATTTCTAGCATGCTCAGAGATATAGTCTATCTCTGGTATTTGATATGTCTCACAAGGGTCCGGGCTACAATATTTTGAGAAGGCTTTCATTGTTCCTTTATAGGCATGAAAAATCTGGTTAAAAAATATGAACTACCACATCCAGAAGAGGTTGCTGTGCTAAAACAGAAGTTAGAAAAATGTCACAGCCCAGAACTTGCTCTTAATACTAATGTGTAAGTAGCAATTTAAAGCTGTGTGTTAAGTTTGTGTTAGGTTGAAATTACGTACAAAGTAGCTTGCATGATTAACACTAGATTCCTCTGAGGTTTATAATTTTGACTTCCAGATAGACTCTTAGAAAAATGTAGTGCAAAACCTTACAATACAGTCTCTTGGTCTGTCTATCAGAGGCTTCAGATCAGGACCTGTTCTTGGTTCTGGTCATTATTTTACTTTTGGACAAGTACTGGCTTGCATGGAAAGAACTGCATGTGAAGGGAAAACTTCAGTGATGCTGTTCTCTGAAATCTTGACTAAGCTAGTAGATTACTTCTTGCAGCGTATCTGGGAAGGTTGCATTACAGGAGGAGGAGTAGCGGTGAATAAGAAAGATAATGAGATATAGCATAAACATTCCAGTGGGACATCTGGACCTGAGAAGAAGTATGTGTACAGCCTTTCACAAGCAGAATAATATGCCTGGGTTTAAGATTAGCTTTCTTATGCATCACTTTTCTGCTGGGTCTGAAGCAGCCCTAAGAACATTAACACATTTATTGTGCAGAAGCATTTGTGACTTGGAGTCCACTTTATCAGATTTGTGAAGTGCTATCTTTTGCAGGTGTTCATGTACACAGGAGTATAGAGGGAAGAAATGTAATTACTAGCTCAGATAGAAATTAAATGCAACTCCCTCAAATAGAAAGTTTTAGTAATTACATTAAAGGTTAAATACATGCAATACACTTAATTTTGTATATATTTGATATTTAATCTGTAATTGTGTGTTGTATTTCAGTTTTATCAGAGGCTCTCCCCTATCCATAGGTGGATATATGCTAACAGAGGATAACAATCAATGCTTCTCATGAAGTAGTCCTCAGTCCACAAAAGCATATGCAAAAAAAAAAAAAAAATCATTTGCCCTTCTAAATTACCATAAAACTTTTGGTACAAATTACTTTTATTTTTCAATTGTTTCAAGGAGCCTATGGTGATGTATTTAAATAGTCGTTTTATGTCATATGCTTTGTTGCTTTGTTAGGTTCTGTTCCACTTTCTTTTAATATAAAAATGTAAGGAGCTGAACCTGCTATCTAACATTTTTGTGTGGCCTTGTTAGAAAGAAAAGGAAAGGCTATGAAGAAGATGAATACATTACAAAGAAATCAAAAATGGAGGAGGTTAGTAGACTCTTGCATACTTTAAGATCTGTCACACAATTAAAACTTTGTTGAACTGATTGGCTTAATTGAATCTTAATTAAATCCACATGAATTGACATATTTCTAAACCAAAAACGAGGAAGAAGAGCAGGAAGGAACACCATTCCGCACGGCTTTTTAGATGGTTCATTTGTGTCACAGCCAGCATGATAACTGAAGTCCCATTTCTCCCTTCTATTTTAGAGAATGCCAGTTAATTAAGGGTTTGTAATTGGTTGGTTAAAAAGATGACAAACAATACAGCTGCACCTTTTGCCCTCATCTGTGATAGCCAAATCTGTGACAGCTGGTTGCACTACTTATAAGGACTCGAAGCAAGAGCTGTGAAATAGTTGTGTTTTCAGTTGGAGCTTCTTCCTGATCTTTTAGCTGAAGATGTCTGGCACTGAATTTAGATTGAACTATATACATATTATGTGGCCTCATCCCATTTACTTTATACAATATTGAAGCTCCCTTTGCATTTTTCTTAGTCATATGGAAAGTGAAATTATGACAGGCATAAAACTTGTTTTTAGCTTGGATTTCTGAGTCCAGAACAAAGTGTGCCTAAGCTGGTATGATTTATTTCCTTTTTCTAGGGATTTCCTTATTCCTGTTGTGATAACCAGTTTGAGAGATTTTATTTATACAGCAACTATTAAATAATGGGATATTCAACAACTGGGCAAGACAGTGCTGTGTTTGTGCATCATAATAGTCTGTGTCTGCTCCTTTGTTTAACTTCTTGTCTTCCTCCTCCCTCCACTTTAGGATGAATGGACAGATGATGATTTCATAGACTGACTGTGACTGTCTACACAGATGGAATTTTGAATACTTAAATGAAAGGTAGAGCTTGAACATGTTTTCCTTGTAGGAAAAAAAGATACATTGCTAATATAATAAATTATTTTTCAAAGTGACTGGCATATGTGATTTTTTTTAAAATAGCACTGCTACAAGTGAGGGACCTTCTGCTGCTGGTCGAGAACATGACTGTCATTTGGGTGTTAATCTGTGATAACATCAGCTTATCCTGAATATAGAAATGGCAGTACACAAAATGGTTAAAGCATGTCAGAGAAGCAGGAGCATGACTCTTATTTAAAACCTCATGTCCAATAGTAACATCACATATTCCATAGTTGAATGTATAAGAAAACGTTTGGAGTTTACAAAAATGCACTTAGGAATGTGGATTCTGCAGTCCTGCTATGAAAGCATGTAATAAGACATTTCCTATCCTGTAAATCTCAACATTTCATTCTTTTGCAAATACAAGCAAGCCACAATTTTAGTTCTCTCTTCTTCACAAGAGCACTTGTTGTGGAATTAACTTGGGAGGCTGTGCTTCACGTCCAGTAATATAGAATTCACTAGTGTTTTACATATTCTTTCAGTTTCAGGTAGTTCACATTTACCATAAATGAAGAGGAGGAAAAGTAGCTGAAATGAGATGGCTGAGTAAAAGCAACCTGCAATGTAGCTACCACATCTACTAGATATATTTTATCTAATTGTTTTTATAGGTGCGTAACATTTCACCTGGTTCAAAATTGGGAAAGGAGTATGGCAAGGCTATATATTGTCAACTTATCTAACTTATATGCAGAGTGCATCGTAGGTAAGGCTGGGCTAGATGAATCACAAGCTGGAATTAAGATTGCCAGAAGAAATACCAACAACCTCAGGTATTCGGATGAAAGTAAAGAACTAAAGAGCCTCTTGATGAGGGTGAAAGTGGAGAGTGTAAAAGTTGGCTTGAAACTCAACATTAAGAAAACTAAGATCATGGCATCTGGCCCTATCATTTTCTGGCAAATATATGGGGAAGAAATGGAGGTAGTGACAGATTTTATTGGGCTCCAAGATCATTTCAGACAGTGACTGCAGCCAAGAAATTAAGGCACTTGCTCCTTGGGAGGAAAGCTATGGCAAATAGCTTTCAACATACTAAACATACTAAAAAGCAGAGACATCACCCTGCCAACAAAAGTGCGTATAGTTAAGGCTATGGTTTTCCCAGTTGCAATGTATGTTTGTGAGAGTTGGACCATAAGGAAGGCTGAGCGCCAAAGAACTGTTGCTTCTGAATTGCGGTATTGGAGAAGACTCCTGAAATAAGAGATCAAATTAGTTAATTCTAGAGGAAATCAATCCTGACTGCTCTTTAGAAGGTCAGGTACTAAAGCTGAAGCTCAAATATTTTGGCCATCTAATGAGAAAGAAGGATTCATTGGAAAAGACCCTGATGCTGGGAACAATTGAAGGCAAAATAAGGGGATGACAGAGGTTGAGGTGGTGAATAGAGAGGTGGGTGTGGGCTTAGGTATACTTTGGGGGATGGTGGACAGTATTTAATTATTTAAAATAATAAATAATCCTAACTGCTGTGCATCTTGATTTGGGTAAAGTTGAAGTCAGATGTATATGAAGGTCCATGAATCAAATCATCCTGTAAAGAATGTTAGCTAGTTGTAGCTTATATTGCAGACTTAGTATCAACTACTCAAAACCCTAAGATTGTGGTTTTTGGGAGTGCCGGGAAAAGGGCAAACGATGGTCATCCTATCAAGCAGCTCCTTCGAGGACTCAGAAAACCCAATGTGAAGCTGTATAATTAACAGCATCAAAAACTACTTAGAACAAGGAGGTCCAACTTTTTGTACCACAAGAGCCACATGAGGACTTCAATACAGAACCTAGGGACCACACAGCTCATTCTCTGACTATGGCCCAAGCACAATGAATACTCCTCTGAGTTGGCCCATCTCATTCTTTCCTGTTTTTCCTGCCCAGAAGCTCTCTCATGTGACCTCCACCCCTGGCCTCTGTTTTCTTTGGTGCATTGAGCTTCTTGTACTTGAGCAAACAAACTCCTCTCAGCATCTCCTGCCCACTCCTGCTGACAAGCTCAAAGATGCTCAGGTGCTCAGCCGAGCATCTTTGTGCTTGTCAGCTGGAACAGCATGGGGCTTGCTCTTGCAAGGCTGCCAGCAAAACTGGCTCTCTTCTTGCGTGGGTCAGGCCTATGTTCTCAGGAGAGTTCGTCACAATCATGCCTGTGTTTTTGCTGGGATCTGGACTGGAGTGAATGGTGGGGGCAGGGATTCTAAGTGGCAAGCATGTTGAACCACCCTGACTTAGAAGATCCAAAAGATTTCTTTTGAAAGAGAGACTACTAGTAGAACCTGATCTAAAAATATTTGTAGGAAAAAGCAGTTGCTCAAATGCGTTATGGGTCTGGGGTAAAGAAAATATAACCCCAGTAGAAGTAATCTAGATTGGATTCTGGAAAAAAATCTTTGCAGTGTTCCCGAGACAAGCTGCAGCACTCCTGAGGACAGAAGCTGTGTAAGTGGTACCAGCATATACCAAAAGAAATTCCTGTATGAGCAAATTAAATCAGGGCTGGGCTCAGATTTGTCAGAATATGGCAATTTTTGATACCTGTGGAACACACAGTGATACATGGCAGCCTCCTTGGTCTTGGTGCGCACATTTTATACTTCCAAATATATATGGATAGGGTGATTATTAGCCATTCTTGCCCATGCTATGCTACGATTTTAAAAAAAATTAGCTTGCAAAGTATCTGCAAGACAGTTTTTCCATAGTGAAGGAAAGAATTTGCAGAACTCAGGTATCAGTAAAAGTTGATTGTTTAGCTAGAAGACATAATCATATTCCAGAAAGAACTAAACTGCAGCTGTGGACATGGTTGTATAGAGTTCTTCTGCACACTGTATGATTGTCTGAAAACAAAGCTCATATCCTATTATGTGTCTCAATGTATAGGACAGTCAACAAATGAAATAGTGCTATACTTAGCCATGCATGAATTCATATCCCATCATGTTGCATTATTCTCCACAGCAGCGAAGAGCATTTGAGTTAGTCTTGTGAAAAAAGCAACTAAGTACTGTAGAGGTCATCTCCCAACTGGATAAGTTAAGCTAACTATGAGTGTTTGTTGGATGAAAGTTATACTACAGTTTGTGTTCAATGACATCTGGTATGCTTAAATACTCATAACATGGCATCATTTTAATTATTTTACGTTATACTGCCTTTAATGGCCAGTGCCCTTCTGCTCATGCTTTTTTTCTTTTATTAAGTTCCTGTCCTTCCCAGCTAGTAGTGTTCCAGTACTTTATCAAATTGCTTTATCCAATGAAGGAATTTGGTTTATCTGCTAGACTGGGAATGAAGTGTGTGGCGTGGGAAAATAATGCTTCAGTCTCTTTTCCCAAAAAGCCTACCTCCTTTTGCTCCTATGGCTATTTGGCAATATAAAAATGAAGGTAACAGATTATCCAGTCTGGGCCATTTCCCAGAAAAGAATTTGCAGATTAAGATAAACTCTTCTTCAAGTCTCACCTGTACATGGATTGCATGTTTGCTTGTTAATAACTGAGTTTGAGTCATTACACAAACAGCCATATGTATGCTATAAAATTATTTAATGAATGCATGCATGCTGATACAATAATCAATAAATTTACTGAATCCAAATTATTTACTATTGTAAACATTTTACAAAAGCTTTGTGATTTATCTGAATATACAGTCCTTGATGGAAAAAATATTCAAAATAATAAATGGCACATTAAAAAAAACAAAGCTGACAAACCCCAGTCTGCATATTCTTTCAGTACAACTCTAAACAAGAATAGAATGGTATAAAAAGTGTACAGCAAAGGTTTCCTATCAAAGTCTGGAAGCTGTAAATACAAACTAAAGTGGTTGAACAATCCTAGTATACTTGTTGTAACCAGTCAAATTACAGTAAATTATTTCTATCCAGTTTTACTTTGCTGTCAAAACATTTCCTTGGCAGTTGACTATGAGTTTTTCCCAAATATAGCAAGACTTTGGCAACTGGAAGTGTTGAAATAACTTTAAAGTTCAAAGGGACAGTCACAGCATTTTCTTTGTGGAAGGTGATCTGTACACCAAGGCTCAGAGGTTGTGAAAACTAGTTCCAAGTGGAAGAAAGTGCAAGTGTCCTGCACAGATAGCTTAAAGCTGCTGGTATGGTCAGTCACCAACAACAGGTTCTTTATTTTTATTTTTATTTTTTGCATAGTTCACACATCACTGGAAATGTGAAATGTGTGTGCTATTTTTGGCAAGAGCAAGGAGGAAATGATATTGATGAAAGTTGTGTTGGATCATGCAGAAAGCTGCTACCTGATGTTGTTAGACACTGAATACTGATTTTGCTTTTGTTGAAGCAGTTCTGTAATTGCCAGCAGCTTCTTTAACACATGCTGTTAAAAAAAAGAAATAGATAATTAAGGCAATAGCAACACTTTTCCATGTATTATTTGAAGTAACTCTGCAGTACTTTTGATCCACAGCGTTTCTTGATGCTTTAAAGGATCAAATCAGTGTATTTGTTTTAAGCCTTAGAATTGACTATGGAAAGGATGTAAACACCATCTAGTCTAACTACATATTGTATGTCAGAATGCCTTTGCCTCCATAGCTTTAATAAGTTTAAAGAAAACCCAGAATGTGCAATGTATTATGTAAACCTTTATTGGGGTCTGACAATATCCTATATAATGCAATTTACTGCACTTCAGATGCAGTAGCCTGGATCCGCACCTGCCGTTCCAGAAACAGGAAGGTTCATTCCATTAATGGAAGCAATTCACATCCACCTGAGGCTCCTGCTGTAGAAAGGGACTGAGGGAAAAGAACAGATTCTGGTGCAGCAGCCAAATAAGCGGGACTTGAGGGTCTGAACACGTAAGACCAGTTTGGGTCCGCTTGCATTGTCTGCCTATATGCTCCCAGTCCTAATTCAAGGTGCTTGTTTTAACCTATAAAGTCATATACTTTTTAGGAATATAATAGCTGTCAGAGTGCCTCACCCAACCACAATCTATTTGGCACTATCTTCAACGTCTGGTGCCTTCCTCTAAGGAAAGCATGGAGATTAGCTACACTCCCAGAGGGTTTTCTCTGTGGTGGACCCCTGTCTATTGGACAGCATCCTCAGTGCACCCTGGATGGTGCTGAATCTGTCATCTTTTCAGCACCAGGTTAAGACAACCCTCTTTTCCAAGGCCTTTAAAGACTTGCTTGCCTACCCTGGGATCTGGGGGAGATTACCCATTCCTGGTGTTTCTACTCTTTTGTAACTCCATTTGTTACAGTCTTTTTGGTTGTTTTAAACTTTTTCTGATTTTATGATTCCTACTGCATTTTTATTGTGTAATTAGGGACTGTTGTAAACTTGCCGAGACTGTTTCAGCTGTGCAGTGGTTCAGAAATGAAAATTGCCAAAACACTGCCAATTCCACACTCCCTCTGTAACCTTCAGTGGTACCTCCTATTTTGTTCAAGAGTCTCTCAACCCTTCAGAACAAATGTTCAGAGAACGGGGGAAATGGCAAAATTTGGCCCTGCTCTCTATCCATGGTAGCAGAACTTGGCTCTGGGCAAGTTTTGATCCAAATCATTCACTACACCATACTTTTCCAATCTTCCAGTAACTTTTGCATCTCCTCTTATTTGCATCTTCACCTCACACTGTAATGTTGCTTTCATTTGCAAAATAGCTTCTTAGACTTACTATTTCCGATTCAGTATTTAAAAAATGAATGTTAATTCCAAGTCTAAATGTATGCAGGCAGTCCCTGGGTTACAAACATCTGAGTTATGAACAAACCATTCTTATGAACAATCAGCCACAAAGCCTATTAATGTTTAAAATTACTGCATAAAACTGTTGTCACCATAGAGAGAGAGGAAGCAGAAGGGGAGAGAGGAAGGGCCTCCAAAGCATGCCTTCCTACCCCACCCACCCAGAAAAGGAAATCTCTCCAGAATTTCCTTGTGACAAAGAGGATGCCCTGGTGAGTTTGGATGGGAATGGGGTGAGATAGTCCCAGTTTTTTCCACTTCCACAAGTCCTGTGCCTCTAACCTCTGCGAATGCTGAGGGCCAACTATACATGATCTGACTTACAGACAAATTTGATTTAAAGAGAAATTTCCATTTTCGCAGTAACAGAATTTGATCTTAACCTGGAGACTGCCTGTAGTCTGTTTATACATAAACTTGTGAATACAGTTACTTACAGTCTAAGGTAATAAAATACTTTCCAAAATTGGATAAATAAGGAAGTAGAATAACATGTTCTGGCAACACATAATTCTAGAGGAACACATTTTTATAAGCTGAATCTAAAACTTTCTAATTAAACTGATATACCAAAATGAAAATAAAAAGTTATGCATTCAGTGTAAAGCAGAGCTGTTCTGATATGGTGCAATTTCACACCTTGAGGTTAGGTTCATGGGGACACTGTACTGCAATTTCTATCTAAATGGCAGTTAGAAGAATCAAAGCCCATTGCCTAGCACTTCAGCCGTAACAGTTTATATATATAGATATCAATGTCTGCAATTTGAGCTTAGCATACATTATTTAGAGAAAAGTCTGCTTTCTATGATAGGTCTTACCTGCATTGCCCCTCGCTCATTACTGAGTGTTCGAAGCTCGTCTGAATGTGCCACACAAATCTCATGGAGGGCTGCTAGATCCCGTGACAAGTCAGTTCTAGAGGGCTCTGTAGTTTCTGGGAGTTCAGGTACATTCTTGAACCAAAAGCAGAAAAAGATTTAGACCAACTTTCATAAAACAGTACCAGAGAAATAATAAACTTTATTTAATATGTTGCTAGAGCAAGCATTTCCTACTTCCTAGCAGAGCTTGCAGTGTCTGCTCATACAGCTGCTACTCACATGCTTGCCCCAAAGGATGGCAGACACTGCTTGTTTGAATACTTAAGCAGCACAGAGGTGAGAATGATCTTAAATGAACTTCAGAATGACAACTGTGGTTGTGGAAGGAATAGCATTCAGCAAGTGGCTGACATGCTGTGCGGCCTATGAGAGATCACATAGGATTGCCCCATTGTATCATACTTGCAATCAGGGTACATTTTCTTTTACATACATGTGTGCTGAAATGAGATTCTAACCTACATCAGCAACAGCAAGTATGAAAGTGATGGCATAACTTGCTTATGAGATTTGTAAGGGGGTTCTATCAGAACATAAAGAAGGGTGCAGGCAAAGAGCAGGGAGGGAAGGAGAAAACAAAATTAGTGAAAGACAGGAGAAAACAGGCAGCAGAACCAAATGTTGGACAATGTGCCTTAGTGATAAGGTAATTCTATTAAAATTATAATATAGTTCATCAAAATACAGCCAAGGAAAAGCTATTTCCTGAAACACTGCTTCACTTTAAGGAAGTGGATAAGCTGTGTCTCAGAAAAATACCCTTATATACTGAAGACCAATAGATACATATCATTATCTACTGCTTCTGGTTACAGTTGTAGCAGCCTTCTTCATTTTTATTTGTTCTGGTAATTTCTGAAGTGGATAACTAATGCATATGTTTACAAAACTAAGACAGATGGTAGAAAAGTGTTCTTACCCCAAGTTCATCTAAAAACATGATCATCCGGTGTTTGTTACTCTTGATAAAAGGATTTACACCTTCCATATAGGGCTCCTAAAATTAAAATTACTAAGTTGATATTACCTTATTTATCCTACAAGTATCTAGTGAAGCATGTGATGGCTTCAGGATTTTGATGCATACATTAAATGCCAGAGCTGCTTTTTCTATACTAGTAAGATATATTTACACCCTTTTCCCACGACGCTTATGCTGAAACACAACTATCAATTAAAAAAAACCACAATAAAAAGGCTTGACTAGCAAAATGACAACAATGCTGTTATCTTTTCTATCTCTTAGAAGAGGTAAAATTGCTAAAATGGTCCAACCCTGGTATAGCCATTCAACCCTGTCTGCCAAGAGGAGGCCAGCTGAATGGACTTCAAGTGGGAGTGGCAGTCCTCAAGGCAAGGAGGTTCCGGACTGTGCAACACTCTAAAGCAGGGGTCCTCAAACTTTTTCAACAGGGAGCCAGTTGAAAGGTGGTGGTGGTGGGGGCAGGCTGGTGAAGCGGGGGTGCCCGTGGGCACGGGCTGGTGAGGCAGCGGGCGCGCACATGTGTGGCGAGGCAGGCAGCAGCAGGCGCAGGAAGTCCAAAACCAAGGCGGCAAGCCAGATAAATGGGCATGGCAGGCTGGATGCGGCCCGTGGGCCGTAGTTTGAGGACCCATGCTCTAAAGGTTAAAGCCAGCAGTTTGAATGGATGCAAACTGAGAGCAAGTGCAGCTGTGCAAACAGGTTTATCACGTACCTGCAGCCCAGCCCACTGGTGAGTGGCAGAGGTGGCTTCCAGGCTACCCAGGAACCCTAGAACAAGCCATACAATGCAGGGAGCTTTGGAAGCCAGCCCCACCCAACTCAGGCAATACAGCAACCTGCAGCTGGCAGAGATAATTATGAAAATGAGGCCGTGTATGGCCAGCATGCATAGGGTACAAAAAGCAAGCCACCCATTTCTTTTCCTCCCCTGATTGTAGGAGTCTGGCCACTGCGATGATCAAGCCCAGGAGTAGAGCAACCACAGCTTTATGCATTTCATTTTTATTCTTTTCTTTTTTCAAATTCTAGCACATTTGTTTATTCAAGAGTTACATTTTTCAAAATTCATGCCTGGCATCAGTTACAATTTCAAATGATTGCTGATGATACAGGTGTTAGCGTTCCACATAGCTACATTCCTTTTTCTCTCAGGTGGTTGTGGTTCTTCTTCAGTCAGCCAGAAAGTAGAGGGACTACTTCCAGACAGTATAAGAAAAGTAGCTACTACTTAAGTTAGTCCCAGTAGATTCTCTCCAACCTTTTGGCATGAATTATTGCCATTCAGGGATCTGAAGTTACTTCATTTCAAGTCAGATCATGGTCCATCTACCTCAGCAGTATCTACTCCAACTGGCAGGGCTAAGGTCTTCCCTAACTGATTGCCTCATTCTTTTCACTGGTGATACACCAAGTCTGGATTTGGGAACTTTTGCATGCAAAGGCAGGTTGCTTACCTTTAACTGTCTTTCTTCAAGTGGTCATCTGTACATTCACACATACAGACTTTTGCACCTGCGCTGAGCCTAGAACTGGGAAAAGCTACCACTAAGCATTCATCTTTGGCATAAGTGCCTCTCCTTCCTGTTCCCAGGAAGCACAAGGAGGGCTTCCTGCCCATCCCCTCAACACCTATGGAGACCACCATGGATTTCTGAAATAAGGGGCAGGTGAGGAGGGGCCCAGTTCCAGTCCCAAGCATCCATGGACAGTAAAGAGTCACTGTTAAGAAAAGACAACAGCAAGTGGGGCCAGAGAGTGGGTTCTGGCCCCACTTACCGAGTGTGAATGCACAGATGACCACACATATGTCAATTACAGGTAAGCAACCTGCCTTTCTTCTTCCTGGTCTCTGTGCAGCACACATATAGGCAACTAGCTAGCTTACTCTGGAGAGGATGGAGGGAGTTCTCGTCACTGTAGAAGAGAATACTGCCCTGCTGAAGGTACATGGTGCTCTTGTGTAAATATCTAGCCAACAGTGCCTAATGGAAGTTGAGGGTGTAAACCACATTGGCAGCTTTATAGATGCCCTGGAGTTGGACCCCAGCGAGGAGGGATGAAGATGTAGCTAGGGCTCATGTGGAGTGGGCCCAAGGTCACAAGGTGCATTGGGGGCTGGCATTTCATATGCGAGGCGGATGGTGTTGGAGATCCATGATGAGAGTCTCTGTGAGGAGACTGGATTCCCTTTCTTTTGCCTGTCATAGCCCACAAAGAGTCTGAGTGAGTGATGAAGTTGCTCAGTTCTGGACTTCTTAGAAGGAGAGACCCCTCCTTATGTTGAGAAGGTGCAGAGTGGACTCTATTGGTGTGGATGGGTTGGCAAAGAAAGTGGGAAGCACAATGTTTTGGCTGAAGTGGAAAGAGAAGGGGATCTTGGGCAGAAGGCATGGTCCACATAGAGCCTCATCCCTGTGGTAGGACTGGGGGTCTACCCAAAGGGTGCCAAGGGCCAACAGGATAGCTACTAGAAAGACCACCTTCTGAGACAGAAGGTGTAGGTCTGTTGTGGCTAGGGGCTCAAAGGGCTTCCTGGTGAGGGCCCCACACAAAGAGGCTCCATGCTAGGGGTGCAGGGCTGAGCAGAGGGAACAATGCTGCAGAATCCTCTCAGGAATCTGCATGGCAGTGAATGTGTGAAGACAGATGCCCCCTCGATAGCAGGATGGGAGGAGGAGACTGCTGCCAAGTAAACATGTATCGAGGTGGTACTGAAAGTAGGTTTGTAGGCAATTTGTTCCATGGAGGACTTGAAGCCTTCCTGGTGTGTATATGTATGGTGAAGGGGTTCCACTTAGCCTCAGTATTTTCTTGTGGAGGGTTTAAGGGTTGCATCCAATATGGCTGACACCTCAGGTGACAGGGTCACACTGGGTGGTGGGAGAGATACACCCCAGAACATTGGAGGAATTGGGAGAACCATAGCTGCCTCGGTCACCAAGGGGTGATGAAGGTGCAAGTCCTTCTGGATCCTGGAGATCATCCTAGTGATCAGGAAAAATGGTGGGAAGATATGATATAGGGTGCTGTTCCGTTTGAGGAAGAAGGTGTCCCCAAGGGAATCAGTCCCTTGTCCTACTCTGGAGTAGAATTTGGGGCAAGCTCAGTTTGGGGAAAGGCAAAGAGGTCCTCTGATGGTGGTCCACATTTGTTGTGTAGGTCTGTCTTGTAGGACCATCTTGCCCATCTCTCACTCATGGGTATCCAGGCTTATGTGACTGAGGGTATTGGCCAGGATGTTGTCCTTGCCTGCCATGTGGCTTGCCATGATGGTGATGTTATTCACTAATTCCAGATAGTTATAGCAAGATTGGTGAGTGGGATGGATCACATGCTTCTCTGCTTGTTGAGACAGTACATCACTATTGTGATGTCCATGGCAATCTGCATGTGCTAGCCCAGTAGCGTGTTCTGGAAGGAGATGAGTGCTTTTTGTATGGCTAGCATCTCTAGAAAGTTGATGAGATGTTTTTCCTTGTGGCAGTCCCACATGCCTTGTGTTCATAGGTTTTTGCTGAATTGGAGACATCCACTGTGACACCGATTTTGGGTTCTGGGGCAAGTAAGCTGACACCAGTTATGAGGCTGCACGGAATGGCCACCAGAGTAAGCTGTTCCAGACTGAGGGTGGGATGTTTAGCAGGGTGTTGTGTGGGTCATCTTCTATGCTGCAGTTGTGGATCAACCAAAATTGTAGAGGTGTCATCCACGGCCTTGAAAAACAGACCACTACCACCATGGCTGCCATGAGGCTGAGGAGTTTCTGGATCTTGTGGGCTGTGGCATGTTTCCTTGTGCGGATGACAGCCAAGCCTTGAAGCGCTGTCACAGGACTGCTTTTGCTCTGGTCAAGTTGAGGCAGGACCCTATGAACAATACCGAGTGGGAGGGGGATAGAAGAGATTTACTGTACTTCAGACATAGCCCCAGGGTCTGTAGTAGTGAGCTTGGGGTGAAGATTGAGTGCTGTACCTGCCTTAGTTGGAGGTACCAGGAAGTCATTGAGGTATGGGAAGATTTGGACTCCTTGGAGCCACAGGTGTGCACAGACCACCACCATACTGTTTGTGAAAACCCTCGGTGCTGTGGAAAGGCCAAGTGGGAGGACCATGAATTGAAAGATCTCCCTGATAAGTAAACATTCAAAATGTCTAGTTTTTGTGGATTGTAATGTGAAAATGGGCATCCTTTAAGTCGACTGAGGTGAACTAGTTTCTCTGCTGAAATAGTAGAAGGCTGCCTTGCAGGAAGACCATTCTAAACTTTCAGACTGTGATGAATCAGTGGAAACCTCTGAAATCCAAGATCAGTCTGAGTCCTCCATCCCATCTCAGTAAAGTAAAGGGTCTGGAGCAGAAACACCTGGTATGGTTATGGTGGTGGACCCTCTCGATAGCTCCTTTGGAGAGTAGGATGTTAAAGAAAGGTTGAGGACAGGGTTGTGTGCCTGATAGTACCAAGGGGAGAGAGGCTGTTGAACTCAGTTCTGTAGCTTTTTTCCACTACAGACAAGTCCTTTGAGTCTACTGCTATTGTTTCCCACGCCTCCTTACTAGACCATCAAGGCAGTATTCCTCATAGTTCACTGGAGCTAAGGATTGTCTCTGTGAGGTCCCCTGTGCAGACTTGACTATAATGAAGTTAGGTTTTGGGTGCTGGGACAAGAAATGCACATCCCCGTAGAGCACTCAGTAAGTAGACTCTGCCTTCTGTGATGTAAAGAGGGAAGCTGCAGGGGAATTTCAGGACCTCTTGACCATCTGGATCAGGGCCAGTAGGAAAGGAATAGCCAGAAATGTAGAGCCTTTGGAACCCAGGGCATCATAGATTAGCTTGGCAACCTGGTCCTATGACCATTCTGTTTCAAGCCCTAGGTCCTTGATCATCTGAAGCACCTGCTACATAAAGCGTCCTTTTTCCTCCAAGGGGACGCAGAGTCCTGAACAAAAATTACCATGTCTGGGGAAAGCTCTGATAGTTGTAGGGAGACCATCAACTCCACATCTGATTTGTAGTCCTCTGGGCTGGAGAGAGGTGTGGACTGGCACTGAATCTGCCTTGGATGGAAGTGCTGGTGGGTCTCTCAGAGGCAATACAAGTGACGTTGGTTCCTGGTAATGCACAGAAGTGTGGGAGGGATGGTCTGGAGATGCTGCAGGATCCTCTCCCGGCTTGGTTTGTGGCACGATGGAGGGCTCCTCTGGGGATTCCAGGGTTCTTGGGGGATTTGGTGGTGGGGGTTGGTGGCCTAGCAGGACACATGCAGCACCTGTGCTTCTGGGTGTCCAGTGATTGCTGGCACCATTGCTTGAGTGGGGGTTGGGAATCCATCATCATGGATATGGAAGGATGGGCCCTTGGGGAGTGGAGCAGTTGATAGAAAAATGAGGTGAAGAAAATATTCTTGGAGAGGGGTTTGGGGTTTTTGTTTTTGATAGAGTGAGAAACAGAGCAAGGATTGTCAAGGATAAGGATGGGAAGGGAGAAAAAGGGGAACACGGCAGTAAGTTATAAATACCCAAAGATGAGAAATTAGAGAAGTGATTCCCAGTCTAAGCACGATGACAGTCAAAAAGGAATAGAGGGGATGGGCAGGAACCCCTCCCTATGCTTCCTGGGAACAGGAAGGGAAGGTGCTTCCATCCAAAATAAACACTTAGCTGTAGAAGCTTTACCCAATTTTAGGCTCTGCACAGGTGTGAAAGTCCGTATATATGCTGCACAGAGACCTCGAAGAAGAGCACAGACACTATGCTAATGAGCGATGGTAACGCCACTAAAGTTAGAGGCTACTACAGGTAACAGGGAATAGATTATACATGATCCTTCACTAACAGCCTAACATGCAGTTAGCCTCAACTTCATACATGTCTAAACATTTTTACCTTAGCTCCGAACTCAACCAAATTAGCTAAATTCTGCACAGATTTGGCGACCAGCGTCAATGTCCTTGCAGCAGTAGGAGAAGGAGAATCTGAGAGAAACAGTTTGAAATTTACAAATTATTATTACATTATAATTCAGTTATTGATAGGTTTGGCTAGCAAGCCAACCTAGCACAGAGCACATATGTAAGCAGTGACATTCCTTCCATTTTCTTCCAAGCGAAGCCTCCCTCACCCTCAAGCGCTGACTGAGGTGAAACCCCAAATCTAAGACAAAAGGAAGGACAATGGACAGTTCACAGGATCACTGGAATCACAGATACAATGACTGTCCAAACTGTTCCATTCGAGCAATACAATTAGCAAGCTTGCAGCAACATCCATTTCCCTTTTAAGATCTAGAATGAAAACATATTTTTAACATTGAAGGGGCACAAATGCATAGCAATTCAACTACCTAGTGGTTACTCAAATTCGTTCTAAGCCCCAAGTTAGATTACTGCAATACTTTCTGCATTTCTACTGCAATGCATTCTAAAAGATTATGTTGCTGCAAACAAAAGCATCCTGGAACTACAGCAATAAATTGAGGAGTGTAGCTGATAGGCCCTATAAGGCCCAACTCATCAACATTAAGCCCATTATATTCCTTCTTCAAGCCTCCAAATTCTATCATTTACAATGAACACTTCCTAAGCGATCCAAATTTATTTTCTAAGCACTGCACTGCAAGCTGAATATAAATAGCTTGTTACTCTAACCATAAATATTTAACACTAAAACATTTACCTGAGATGATAGTAAACATCCTTGGATTCAGAATGGCTGGGCAAATCAGTCGAAGAAAAACGAAGCCACTGAAAGAAGAAAATCAAGAACATATCTTGATTTTGAGCAAGAACAAAAATATTTATGAAAATACTTGTTTAGGATCCTACTACCCCTGTAGTATCTATTCCAGCTGGTAGTGGTTCTACCAGTCTATGCCCGAGGTCTTCCCTAGTAGATTATCTGATTTTTTTTTTTCCGCTGGTGATACACCAAGACTGAACTTGGAAACTTTTCCATGCAAAACATGCTGGTCAAACCAGCTTTGAAATAACTACTCTGAAGCTGAACATTTTAAACTACTATATCTAAAGAAAAAAATAGAACAAAATCAAAGAACAACTTACCTAACCACTCTTGTCCTCATGGTTGTGTTAGTTGGCCACTTGTTCTGAACAGATTTTTGTAAACATCCATAAATATACCTCAATGTCCTGCCAAAAATAATATGGTAAAAAAACCTAAATGAAATAATGTAATATTTCATTTACTCCATTCCTTGACCATGCAACAGCCAAGCTCTCTGGCTGTTTCACAACAAACAGCTAACTACTATTCATTAGGAACAGGTGAATATAATGTTAAAGATCCCATCTGGAAAAATCAAAGCATTATGTATACATTACTTCAGAAAGTTGCACCCATACATATATAAAAAACTATTAATTAAATCAAAGTCAACAAAGAAACTCAGGGCAATTAAAAGTTCAAAATTTATTTTGGCATAAGCTTTCATGGATGCTGCATCTAATGAAGTTGACAGAGTCCACAAAGGCTTATGCCAGAATAAACCTTTTGATTTTTTTTACGGTGCTACAAAACTTTTCAATGCTTTTTAATTAACAGACTACCAGAGCCATTTCCCTGAAAATTGTTAAAATGAAAGGACACATCCAAATTCATTTCGACACATTTGTCAAGGTCATGCAGTGCCAAAGCCTTGAGGTTCACACAACTTTCTACTTCTCATATATACAGAGGGTGCCAAATATATATATATATACATTTTAAGAAAGCAAAAAAAAGTATTAAAAACTGTCCCATGGTGACACTAGCATTCATTTGATTAATGCCATCTTTTGAGTGAATGTCATACGACACTTTGCTACTGTAATTCAATTCAACTTCAAAAAGTAATATAGATAACATCTCTTAAAATGTATATACATTTTTGTACCCCGTGTGTGTGTGTGTGTGTGTGTGTGTGTGTGTACGCACCCGCACGTGGATGCAAAAGTGCCAAGAGAAACATGTAGTATTTCAATCTAGCTCTCATTAGATGCTGGACTGAATTAGTGCATATAGAAAGTCATGACTCAAAAAAGACCTTTGGTCATGCTATACCAAGTGCAACACTTCAAGTTTCATATATCTTTTTAAATAGTAGATGTGGGTAAGAGGTGTGGTCAGGATCTATACAAGAACATGGAGGACAATTGTCTGTTTACACCCTGCTATAGTCCCACTGAAAGCCTCCCCCACTCCAGAGCAGTCATTTACCCTGGAAGGATAAAGCCTGGAAGCTCCCATGGCTTAGTACTATGTGTCATCTTAACCTATGCATGATATAACAAGAAACTATAGGGCAGTGATGGAGAACCTTTTAGAGACCGAGTGCCCAAACTGCAACCCAAACCCACTTATTTATCGCAAAGTGCCAACACTGCAATCAAAACCACATATTGAGGTTTTAGTTTAGAAAAAAACTCACAGCCAGTCCAAGCAAATATATATATATATATATCTCCTTGGCAGCGCACTGACCACCCATGCAAAAGCTCGGACAAGTCGCTGCTAATGAGTCATGGCTTGTGACATCATCACCTTGTGCCACTACTCCTTTCCAAGCATGCGCATGGGCCCTATGTGCGCTGTTATCTGATGCTCAGCTGCTGGGGCGACTTGGCTTGTGTGCCGACAGAGAGGGCTCTGCGTGCCCACTGCGGCACCCGTGCCATAGGTTCATCACCACTGCTATAGGGGAAAAACCCAATACAATTAGTCATAAAGTAACTTGGATTTGGTTTTGGCCTAATCAGAGAAGCAAAATTGCCTTCTTCTTTTCACCAGTGGAAGTATTCTGTGCAGAACCCAGCAGAATGAAATTCTGGATCCAACTAGATAATCTTCTGACAGAGTGCATTCAGAATTCTGGGCTGGATCATATTTAAGTTTGAGCAACTGAACAAGTGGAAGATCTCCCCCCCGCCCGTCCCACACACACACACACCAGACAGCCCTTCCAGCTTCCTAAAAGTGCTACATGGAAGGCTGGAATCTTGATAAATTGGGTGGACTGTGAAAAAGGGAAGGATTTTCCCCAAGCTCAGGCACCTTCTGTGAGCACGAACAAGACTGATTTGATCATGGGTCCAATCCACATTAAAGATATGCAGATAAACAATAATGCTTGAAGTAAATTCATCAGGACAGAGAATGAGTGTATAAATACAGGACTGAACTCAAAACGGGGAGGTCTAAATAGTTTTTACAATGTTGTTGATGAACTTACGGAGGTAATATTTCTGCAGCCATGAATATTTTCTCCACCAGCTCTGAAAGAATGCTCAGCAAATGTGCTAAATTAGTATTTACATCTTCATTTTTTTCTAATTTTGAAGGATTTAACTGAAAAATAGAGCCACAATTAAGCCATAATTACATTTATGTTAAAAAGGAAACCAGGTAAAACAGCAAAGAAGAAGCTTTATTAAGGTGACTAGCAGCACACTGGACTCTTGGCTAAAGCAACTAGCATACAGGTTCAAGATACTTCTATGCTATCATTCTGACCTCCCCAAAGTATATTTAATGTGCCCTGGCAAGTCTACAACATCTAGTAAGGCCTAAAAGCCACTAAGGAGGAATCCAGTGATCCCTTCTGCTGTTGGAAGGACATCCCTCAGTGGAAAAAGGACAAAGCATGCTATCAAACTCTTCTCCGGATGGATGGAGGACCTTCTGGAGCAGCTTTCTGGAGGAAAGCCTAGATGATTGCATGGTAAGAGACAACTGGAAGTCTGTTCACACAAGATTAGATTTCACTCCAGATGCCTCCTTCCGTCAGCCAAATACAATGTCTAAATACACTAATTAGTATAATCACCATTTTATTTCAAGCAGTATTCCTCAATTTTTAGGATCAAAATTAAAAGCTACCAAGCAAAAGATACCAAGTTAGCATAATCACCCAATTAACAGGCAAGGTATTGCAGCAAACAGAGTATTGGGCTTGTGAGAGGAATCTAGCTTTAAACCATTCTCAACCATGAATTTCCTTAGTAGCCTTTGGCAGCTCATCTCGCCCTTCCTCCTAGGGCAGTGATGGCGAACGTTTTAGAGACCAAGTGCCCAAACTGCAACCCAAAACCCACTTATTTATTTCAAAGTGCCAACACTGCAATAAAACCTGAACACTGAGGTTTTAATTTAGAAAAAACAACTCACAGCCAGTTCAAGCAAATATCCTTGGCAGTGGACTGACCCATGTGAAAGCTCAGACAAGTCACAGCTAATGAGTCACAGCTTGTGACATCATTGCCTGATGCTACTACTCCTTTCCGAGCATGCGCATGGCCCCTATGCGCACTGTTATCTGATGCTCAGCTGCTGGGGTGATGCTGGGGTGACTTGGCTCGCGTATCGACAGAGAGGCCTTTGTGTGCCCGCTGTGGCACGCATGCCATAGGTTCGCCACCACTGTCCTAGGGTTATTCTGTCACTAAAATGCTATGCCTTTTAGAAGAAACAGGAAACATGTGTAACAAACGATTTTCCTCCAAGAAAATGCAAGTATTCAAAGTTAAGTTAGAGACAATGTTACCTCACAAGACTGCTTGCTTTCCATTATCTTTAAAATAGAGTCCTTTAGAGCATGATGAACAAAACGGGTAGCTGTAGCTTTCATATACTGCTCCATAAGTGTGCTTGCCAGTGTGGTTGCACGGAATAAGGTTGTGGCTTCATCTGCACAAAAACAGTAATCAACTGTCAAATATTCAGTATCCAGTGCTGACCATTCACCTCTGCTGGTTCTGTTGCAGCCATGGGACCAACAGGACAATAGGACACTAACACTTCCTAAAGCAACATCAGAAATAAGCTGAAATACTTATTTACATAACAGGACGGGTCACCAGAACTCCCTTCTGCTGACCAGCCTTCTTCCTGAAATGAGCATTTCAGTTAGTATCTAGTTTAGGAATTACTAGCCTTTAATTTCATTAGAGGTGGGTTCCACTGGTGTGCAGACAGCACTGCCTATTGCCCTATTTTAAGGGAGGCTAAGAATGAAAAATAATTTTTGAAAGCAAGTGTGTAGAATGGTGGAAGGGAACAGCCTGGAAAAGATTTTCAGTATTCTAACTCAATATCGATATATCAATAATCCTAATCAATATTGTCAAACTGTACCTTCCATGCATATTTCTCTGTCATTTAGTGTTCTCAATAATAATGCCTCCAATTTTTCGTGAAGAAAAATTTTCAATAAGATGCCAGCCAACAGTGTTCGATCCTGTCCACACACATGCGATAAGGCATAAACCACATGGAGCTCTTTTTGCAGTATCAACTAAAAAAGGAGAGAGATAAAGCAGCCCTAAATAGACAATAACTGTGCAAACACTCCTACAGCTTACCACAAAAATGAGTGTATCATTCTTTCCTGAAATAGCTAATATTTAATTTTTCAGAGTTATGTAATTTATATGGGACACAATATCCCTCAAGTATCTCCTGTGCTTAAATTTATTTAACTAATATTTAAATTAATGACAACTGAACAAAAGCACAGATATTTTAAGGACACAAATCAACCTAGATTTCACATACTGACAGGCAACTGTTTTCAGGGATTTTTTTCTTCAAACCACTTACAATATGTAATTAAAATAAAGTAACTCAGTACCTCTTTAAATTCACTGTATTCTTCTTCAGGCATTATTTTCTCCATAGAATATCGAGCTCGGACACGTAAAGAGCCTGGTTCAATACCTTTCAGAGGTATGTGTGAACTGAGCTGAAACCATTCATCTGTTGCTTGTCCTCTCTGTAGTCGGCTCAGCTGGCACCGCATAAACACTTGAAATAAAATGGTTCAGAGCACAGTTAATGTTCTAGCAGAATTGCATTACATCACACTCAGGTCCACTAAACTAAAATAAGCTATTTTCATGAAAGTAGAAGTCAAACAAGCATCACACAGACAAAAAAAATCATTCTTTTCTATCCACAGTAGCAGCATTTTAATTTCCATTTTAAACTCCAGAAATAAGGTTAAAAGTCTTGAAACATTTGCAATGACTTGCTAATTTTCGAAGTTAATAAAAGGTTATCCTGTATGATATAGAACTGAAAGGAAATACGACTTAGCAAATATCCCATTATCTCTCTTCCCTCCTAAAACACACTAGAGAGCTAGGAGCCAGAACTAAAATTTTAAGAACGACTGATGAAACAAAAATAAACAGTGCATCCAAAAGAGCAAGCCATGGATATTGTCACGCAAATAGAATGAATGAAGTTCAAACCTATAAAACACAAATCTGCATACAACATATATATGCAAGTGTGTGTGTATGTGTTTATATCCTGCCATGTTTCCTTCAGGGAACTCAAGGCGGTTTACATAATCTTCTTCCATTCCATTTTATCCTCACAAAAACAATCACCCTGTGAGGAAGGTTAGGTTGAGTCCATGACTGGGCAAAGTCACCCACTCAGCTCTGTGTTCAAGTGGGGACTAGAATCCAAAAACCCCTGATCCCAAATTTAAACATAGTTACTAGGATTTGTTAAAATTTCGTAATGAAATCTTTTATAAACACATCCTAAAAAACAGCAACTTTTGCAGAAAGAATGGTGTTTCTAAAGTTTGACAGAGCCATCCTGAAGAAAGTTAAAAATGAATCACTGGGTCACCCCCAATTATTATTCCAGTCCTTGCCCATATTTGAGCAATTCAGTTGTGCCTATTGCCCCCAAGTACAATGAGGTGGCCTGTCATTCCCAAGACAGGGGAAAGCAGTCAAAATGCTGGGCTGGTAAGAAGGTGTGAACAACTACATGGACCAGCTGAAGAGGGAGGGGCGAGAAGAGAATGACAGTATCACATATATTTAAGGTAATACCATGAAATTAGACGAATCTATCCATATGAGGGTGGGAAATACAATTTTTGTAGGAATAACAGAAGTTGAATGACAGAGCACCCGAAGGGCCACAGGTTAACCAGCACTCTTCTTTATGAATAAGTAACCTGAGGAATCCTTTAATCACCCATGAAATAATTTTGGAGGTACCCAGACTCTCTTGAAGAATTCATAATAGAACAATGCAAAACAACTGCAAAAGGAAATAACTCCAATGAAAGATCTAGCCCATTCAGTTAATGATTAAAATCCCAAGCAAGTACCCTTTAAAAACAAAACCTGCAGAGCACATACGAACTCCAGATTGTGACAACACGTGGGAATAAAGCTATGAGGAACACAACATGAGCACACAAAGGCATTTCTGGGGATAAAAAGAATTGCTGTAGAACTAAACAAAGGTAATTCAGAGTGAGGGGAGGTCCTCACAACAGCTGGAAAACAGAAAAAGTTCATGCTGTGTCATGCCTTTTCAATCTCACTAGAAACAACAACTCTCCACAATTCACATATATAGGGGAAAAGAGACGTAAAGAATATGCTACATGCAAAATGTACAAGTAATGTCCACATATTTGTAGTGCTCTCCTCCAAACATGCAAGATTCATTTATTGCTTTAAAAATGCAGTGCTTAAATGGAAATGAGTATTTATTTGGCTCTTGCATGTTTCCAAGAACACTTGCCATACACATTTCATTCTTACTTAATATAAAAATAATTTCTAAAGGTGTTTAATATATGCTGGAATACAGATTTAAGAAATTATAAATTTGTTCACTGAAAATGTTCTTCTATGAACTTGAAATAGGAAGCAGTATATTTTCAGATCATTTTTAACAAATGTGACAAATCTGTAAAAAAAGAAATATGTTGTCCTACCACATCTGTAATATTTGTCTTTAAAAATAAGAGGAACTCACATATGTCTGGATCTTTACTCTTCTTTGTTTTGTTACTAAGGGTTATTTCAAATCTATTGATATCAGAGGAAAGATCACTAGGGAAAAATACAGAAAATTTTCATTCACATGTGCACACCTATTTTGACATTATACTAAACATTATATAAAGAATTATATTTCTTCTAAATTTAGTTTCATTATATAAAGCCACAAATGACAGGCAGACACTTGCTATTAAATTGTATGTATAATTGCATAGTCGTGTCAAATAATGGTTTAACAGAGTTAACTCACTGCTGACAAAAATGCAGAAACAGACAATACATCCTGGATTTTCTTAGATATAAAATCCAATAGCAGAACACTTACTCAAACACAAATTCTTCTGACCACACAGGATTCTGTCCTTCTCGTACATGTGTTTTTGCTACCTGTACAATGTTCAGGTAGATATTACAGTAAGGATTAGTAAAATGCTTTGCTGGAAGTGTATGGGCTTCTTCAACATGTAGTATAAGACTGCTGACCTAGATGAATTATAGAATATAGAATTTAAAACATGGTTTTACATAACCAGATAAGAGATCAGAGTTTATCTGTGGAAATCAAATGAAATCTACCACACCATAGGTATGTGGAATAAACCAAAAAGCTCCAAAGCAACAAGAGATCAGGAAATGCCCAAATAAGCTGTAGTGAAGGCAGGTAGTTATATGGGGAAAAAGCAGGTATTATACATTTCCTATGCTGCTAAACATTGTCGCATCTGCACAGTGTCTTTTCTGGAAGCGAGAGGACATAAGCACCAGCCCTAAGCCTAAAAGTCTGCAAAATTCTGGGTTTCCTCTGTGGATCCATTTCAAGGATCACACAAAGACCTTGAAGAATATCTTTAATTAAATTTTAAAGACTGAACTTCAGTGTCTTTGCAGAATGTAAATGATTTCAGTTATGTTCCATGTGGTGAAAAAAGTTAGAACTACCACATCTAGATTGAGCATTACTTACAAGATTTTGGGACAGTATGCTAAAATTTGAATTAAGTTTTTCTATGAGATGTTGAGAAGCAATTCCTTTCTTGTATTCAGGTAAAACTTTCTCAGGAATTGTTAGAAGAGAAAAGAAACCAAGTGTAAGGAATGTTTTGACTGCTATGATTGTATAGTATCAACTTCTTATATTAACCTTTTCAGTGGAAAATGAGGCCACTACGATATTTCTGCTGAATAGTGAGTAGTTCCAGATGAAAGCATACATCTGTCAACTAGGAACAAGTCTGTTGAGAGTTATTACAGTATTAATGCAGTTCCCAGCTTATGGCAGTGGGAGTTAATCACAAATAGCGGTCCATGCCATTGTCATATGCTATTTTGCTCATCAGCGTCATGACTGGGGAATAAGAAATCTATAATGGACATTTACTTTTTAGATTTAGAATTACCTTATTCACAGTTTCACTCCTGAAAAGAATGTAAGGAATTTAGGGCATTTGATTGTCCTACAATATAATATTCAATGGATGGAGAAGCATATCTAAAAGTTTGATTTTTCCCTAAATATACTAGTTTTTAATGTGGATTTTTTTGTACATTAGTGCCAGTGAAGGCTTCTGTCTTGTGAGACTACACATACAGTCTAAAGCACTAAATACAGGTTTACAATCTCAGTGCATATAAACTGTTCAGTAACTCCCAATTATAACACATTTCATTTAAAAACGAATGACCTGCCTCTCTAAATCAGACAGGTTACCCTGAAAAAAATCTGTCCATATTCTGCTCATTAGTATAATTTTTCAAAAATTCCTATTAATGTCCATATGACAACTCTATAAAAATCATTTGTAATTGATGATCTATCTACGCAGTATATTGTGGGCACTCCTTGTTTATTTTAGTAAGAAAGTGAATTGGTTCATATACTTCAGTTCCTATCTACTGTGATTCTACCTTTCCTAAGTAACTTTTTCTAATTAAGTCATATATTTAAGCAAAGGTGCCAGGGTGGGATCATAAACATTTAACTGGAGAACCAGTGCAGTGTAGTTCCCAGATCGGCCATGGAACTAACTGGATGACTTTGGGCCAGTCACAGACTTAGCCCAACCTACCTCACAGGTTTGTTGTTGTGAGGATAAGATTGAAAGTGTTTGGGGGAGAGTTATGTAAACCCCTTGAGATCCTTGAAAAAAAGTGGGATGTAATTTAAATAATGATAACACATCTGTTAAAATCTGGTTCTTGGGCAATATCAGATTAATGACCTAAGCTCATCCTATATGACCTATATATTATATTGTATCATATCATATCATATTTATTTATTTTTCGATTTATATCCAGCCTTTTTCCTACAAAGGGCTCAAGGCAGATTACATCATTCTCCTCCTCCATCTTATCCCCAGAACAACAACCCTGTGAGGCAGGTTGGGCTGAGAGTCTGTGACTGGCCCAAAGTCATCCAGCTGGCTCCATGGCTGAGCGGAGACTAGAACCCAGATCGTCTGAGTTCCAGTCCCACGCTCTTAACCAATACTCCACACTTTGTTTAAATTAACAGAATTGTTCACTATACACAACATCAGTTTTCACCCCAATCTTTTAGGATATATGTTAGTATTCAAAGATGATCTCTAATGTGAAAGAACAGTGCAACTGTACTTCCACTGATTCCAGTACTCAAGTGGGAACTCCCTCTTGCGCAATGGAGATTCAGTGTTTCATACAGCAAGCCCCCAAAAAGAATGGGGAAGGTACTGAAGCTTCCAAAGCCCTAAATCTTACACAAGCAATGGATCCTGCTGGTGTTTGTCACTGCATACCACTCAATCTCTCTTACAACAGCCAAGACTTTACAGCATGCTTAGTTCACTGGCTGAACAAGGGTGAAAATAATAAAAAATGCATAAAAATCATACATGTTTTAACATATATTACCTGGCGTAGACGTTTATTAGATGTTCCTGGACTAGTTTTTCGTAAATTGCAAAACGTCTGCAAAGATTTCATCCAGTCCTAAAAAATAATGGCAACTATCATCAGTATGTTAATGACATTTACTTCTAGGTAAACATGTATAGGATTGGAGTCTACAGTGCAGCTATTATTTAAGCGTCTAATCCATTCATTTTTTCCCTTTAGTATTTCCCATTTTAATTCCTTTTTCCCATCTCTCATCCCCTTCACAGCCAATCTTCTGGATATTTTTGGCTTCAGATGCAAGTAAGAAACTGAATTAGTGAGAAGTAATCTGAGGAACTACTTTTAGTCTGATGCTTCCTTAGTTTTAGGTACTTAAATTAACTAATACTACTTTGCATTTAAGCACTAGCCTGGCAGCAAGGGATAGCAAGAAATTGCATGCAGGAAACTGAGCAGGCTTGTGGAGAATGAAGCACTCTGTCCCTCTGTGTCCAGCATAGGGACTAAATGGGATTGCCAGAGGAAAGAAAAAAAATATATTTTCCAGAAAGAAAATGCACTGTGCTCCTCTGCCAGTCCCCAGCAGTCTAGTAAACATTTTTTTACAGGCTAGTACTTTTCTGAGCTTATTTGCAAAGCTGAAGGTATTATTACACTACAGGAAAACTGTTCTGACTTTAACAGACTTGTCATTTTAATCACACTTGATCAAATTACACAAGAAACAGACGTATCTTGTAGTTATAAAGTTCGCTTTAGTCGACCTAATATTCATGTTTAGATTGATCTAGTTGGTTTCCCTCACTGTTGTATTAATGGCATTCATTTGGACCTCATTCTTTTAGTTTTCTGTTTTGAATTTTACTGTTAAAATTGTATTGTATACTGTTTGAATTTATTGTAAACTACAGTGAGGCTCTCTGTGGCTAACAGGCAAAGCAGAGATTCTTCAGATATTACTTCATTTTTGGAAAGCAAAAAGCGGACAAGAAAAATGTTAACTTTTGCATGTAATTTTGGTTTTTCATGTTTAGATCTCTATTTAGCGACAATTTTCGAGTTCTCTTTGGGACTATATACATGCCAAACTAAGTTTCATTAGCAGACCAACTCTTGCCAACACTATGCTTCTACACTAATGCAGCTTCCAGAAAACTCTATTCAATGTTTCTGCACACACAAATTTCTGCAAGCCACCCACAAAGCACCTCATCTAGCACCTGAACGACTTTGTTTCAAAAACTCTGAAATAACAACTTCCCACTGTTTCCATGTTATGATGTCTCCAAAACGTGGAATCGTGATCTACCCACAGAGAAACCATAACTGCAAATGGATGCAGCACCAGGGCTTCCTGTTTGCAAGCAGTGTGCTCATGCATGCTGCCCACTTGCTCTCACTTGTTTATTCACTCCCACTTGCAGGAGGAAGTCAGTCATGTGGCTGGGAATGATCAACGGCTTTCCTGAATGAGCACATAAGGTTTTAGTTAAACGCCTTTGTGCCCATATTACTGCAGTTAATGGGACTTAAAAGCTGGAATCCAAAGAGTCATGTGCTGGGGTGCTGCACTAGCCCCTCCTCAGCTACTTCCCCTGCTTGTCACCCATCCTGCAGAGGGTTCTAGACTGCATCAGAAAGACAGACTGGAAAAATTCTAGCACACGTATGGCCAGCTGGATCCAGATCGAAACATATAAAGAAGTTTCAACTGATCCAAAATAGCAAATGCCTGCTATATCACTATCAGAAAGACAGGGATATAACAGCCATTGCTGAAATCAAACTTGATGAGAAAAGAACAGGCAGAGACCAATATTCATAATGGCACAAATGATAGTCATAATGAAGTGTCAAAGGCTGCAATGAATGATCACTGCACATCCTTAGACCTCCACTTCTCAAAATGATACTATGTAGAAGCATCCTGAATCAATGTATCACTCATGATACTTAGGGGGAAAAGACAAAAAAACCCCATATTTTCAGTTGCATTAAAAACTACCTGTGCACTTCCTGTGACATCACCTTAGTTCCTAAGGATTCCTTTGGGGAAAACCATGATACAACAGTTTAACTAAGTCTCTAATGAGCGTGGTACTTCATAATTTAAAGCCCTGATTCTGTGTGACACTACACAAAGACTTAGATCTGGAAGTGGAATTGTGCAGGTAGAACACGGTCATTTGCAAAGAGGATGAGGTCTCTTTTCTAACTGCCTACTTGCTGCCATCCTGTGGGTGTAGCTTGCGGGGGCACGGAGGGCTGCAATGGGAAGGTGGAGATGGAAAAGCTCTGTTCAGTACACAGGAAATTGTTCACACAAGTTAAGATTCAAACCATTGTATTTAGTGAAAACTTAATGTAAACTGGAAAATTTATCATAGTACATAGTAAGCAATCATATTCTTTAGGACAATACATTGTTTCTATCTTAACAGCATTAATTTAAAAAGAAAACTCTCACCTGAGCTTGTTCTGGCGTTTCTCCTGCAAAGTAAAAGATGTAATGCTCTTCACTAAAGTGCTGAACTACTATCTGAAAACAGTTTGGCCTATTTAAAGACAAGGGGGAAAAACAATAGAATACTATTAACAGAATGGCAAGTGCCACTCAGTCTTATGACATACAGTCATCTTCTCAAAAATTCATGTATGTGCAGCTGCAGCAGTAATGCCCTCTCTGCCACATATTTACACTCAATTACCAGTGGTAAGCACCACTGAAATCAATGAGACTTCAAACTAAAAATGCATAAAATTTGACTCTCATGTTTTAGTAGTGATGCCAGAAGTGTTATCCCATGTATCTTGTAAATGTACCACCACTTAATTACCCAGCTATTCACTCCAAAGGTCTATGCCTCATTTCAGCAAGAATCTTGCATATATCTTGTTGGTACCGTGAGCTGAATGGAGCATGTGCATAAAGACCAGCCATTATGAATATTCAGAATGTTGTGAAAAATCTGAAAAATGAACACAACTGCCCGCTCAATGTGGACAGCTTCCGAATTATGCAAAATACCCAACTAAAGGGAGATTATTCCACAAACTTGGAGCTATGGACATTAAGCGGCCAATGTGTGCAATATTGTGACCAACTACCAACATCCATCAAAACAAGGATGTTTTGCAGGTCAGAAATCTGGAGGACCACAATTCCCATCAACCCTAGGCAACATAGTTAATGATGAGATTATTAAAGTTGGAGGGTCACCAGTGGCCACAGAGGTCTTAGAGGTTATTCTTATTGACCAGGAAGTATCTTACATCCTGTCATTTTCCTCCTCAGAACTCTACAATGCCAAGTGGATGCTTTTCATGCACACTCAACAGACCTTTCATTAGTCCCAACATTTTTATCATACTTTGTGAATGCTGGTGCTGACTGACAGAAGCCACACTGTTTGCACATAGCAGTAAATGCAGGCTGGGATAATTCAGAACACTGATAGTGTGCAGTCTACAAAGATTCATGACTAGTTTGTTCCTTTGGCAAGATTTAGGAAAATCAAAACTCTTTCAAAAAGTCATCTGACATAACAGCACCTAATACCAGGCCTAGTTAGCATGTTTACAGTTTGTATACAAGTAGTACGGTAGATTTAAGATTGTTTTAATTCTGAGGGGCAGGCAAGTAACTTATTTTTGAAAACCTAAATGTTTCAATGCATTTTCAACATTATACTGAAAAGTAATCAGATTTCAGAATAGATGAGAAATGTTTTATTGGGGAGAAAGTACTCTAAGGCAAACTATTTTTCTCACTGATCCAAAAATTTATACACAGTAAATTGCATTCTTATTAACTACCCATCCTCTACATGACATGTAAATGAAGGCAGACAGTACATATTACACAGAAAAGCTAACATCCACATCACTGAAAAGCATGACAGGAATGTCTTGTGGGGAAAGGCAGAACCCAGGATTATTCGCATGCACAGGTGCATAAGAAAAGTGCTTTGCATTCATTCCTCCACTGAAGCTTGATTTTTTTTCCATTTTCCATTTCATGAACTCAAAAGATTCCCTTTAGATTTCTAAGGGGCCTCAAAGATCATCCATGCTGATACATAAAGTCTATTGTTTCAAGTTTCCATTTATAGGTAGACACGCAACCTCTGCTTAAAAAATGCCAGTGAAAGAGTCCACCACCTTCTGAAGCAATCTATACAATGTGAAACAGCTCATACCATCAGGAAATTCTTACTGTCTAGTTGAAATTCCTCTTCCTATAATTTGATCCCATTGGTTCAGATCAGATTCTCTGCAGCAACAATCTGTTCTATCTACTCTGACCCATAGCCATGTATATTATACTCCTTCAAATAAACGAAATTGGCTATTAATTATCTACCATATATTAAAATAATAGCTATGCGCTTACCTGCCAAACAGACTATCATGAACACCATAGACAGAACACACACTAAGATCTATCAATCCTTTGGGTTTAGTGGCTCGCTTTTCACTTTCAAAATAAATAAGTTGGGCATCATTCCCCTCTAAAATGAAGTACAAGTTTTTCCATCGCTTTCCTTTACCTGTAAAACAACCAAATATGAAAGATGAATGAATCTATACATTACATTCAAATTCCATTATTCCCCCTGCCCCAAAACATTAAGTTAATTCCTGTTTCTGAGTTAGCAGTAAATGTATTTCCCTGTGTACTTCTAATATGCACGTTTTTTCATTCTTTCAAACATATGGCTATTTCATAAGTGGTTTTTCCTACTACTATGCAGTTGTACATGCTTCTCCTCACATACACATTTTTTAAATTTCTGAAAAAGTGCAAGTATTATCAAATAACTGCACTCCAGCTTGCAAGCTGCTTCAGAAGCATGAATGACATTAAGTTTGCATTAAAATGAAAAACCAATCATTAAAATGAAATGAAAAAAATAAAATTAATTTTAATTTATTTTAATGAAAATGAAAAACTGCCTATCCCTAACCAACGGCCATCAAAATCCACTTTCAAAATGTAGATTAAATTACTAGATTAGGTTATGCTTTTTGTTATCTTACAAACCCAAATTCAGTTGACTGCTTCCTGAATTGTTTTACATCTCATAAATCATGGAAATGTGTGTTCAGATTATCAATACCAATTCAAAATGTAACATAAAACAAGCATGTTTTCAATTTAAAATCTGACTCTTCCCCCAGAAAAATGGGGGAAAGAGTTGGGACTGGAAGTCGGAGAAGAATGTCTTACTTTCCTCGAACTTCTGCAGGTATTATGTCTTTGGCTTTAAGTAAGGCTTCAGGCTCTGTGCTTCAATAAGCAGATAAAAACAAAACACAGAGGAAGCAAAGAGAAATGTTGCCTATCATGCACATGACTGTCAGACAGACCAATGCACACATGTTACTAGATGTGTGTGACGGCTTGTGCAAGTGACAACTAGATCTGCTCATGGTCAGCGGAGCTCTCTGAGACAAGGCTCCCCAAGGTTCAAGCTGTGGGGATCTATGGCTATTCCAAGCACACATAGCTGTGCACTATACTTACTTTTTTTCAAAAGATACCCCTTTTTAACAATATTTTTATAGAATGCATCCTTTGTTTTACGACGAATTGTATTGTAGATTTCTTTTCCATCCACTGTATCATTAAGCACTTGTCCTTGATGCTGGAAGAAAATACAAGCAGAGTATTTGTTTTCCAATTTGAAATGTGAAAACTTACAATTTAACACTAATGAAGCAAATGTACGTAACAGTTTCCCACAACTTAAGATAGTCCTTTACATGCTTTCTGCTTCTATGAAACATCTGTTAAAAGTTATTACACCTTAGAGAGCACCATAAAACATTTGAAAACTAATTAATATGAAAGGCAGGTATGAACCAGAATTGGGAAAAGCTGACAAGTCTTCAGTTAAAACAGTAGCACCCACATGCATTTTGCTCTGGTTAAAAACAGGATTTTTCCAGTAATCTTCTCCACCCCATCATCAGATTAGAAGGCAGCACAAGATCAGATCAGGACTGAATCAAATACTGCATGAGCCTGCCCAGATCTCGGTGACTTCCTCCAAGGCCATTCTAAAATGGGGTATTTTCAGTGGTGCCATCCTGTGCTTGCAATGCTTTTCCAAAAGCAAGTGACCTACAGTGTTATCATTTGAGTGCCAGGTAAAGAACTCTTTTTCCACAAGCACTTTAGATTTTTAGACACGGTTTCAACCAACAGATTTCTTTTTGATGGCTCATTTTATTATTTGGTTTAATATGTAGAGTATTCCTGCTCCTATTTCCTGCCACTTATTTCATTCTTCTTCCCCACTTCTTTCCATTCCCCTACTCCCATTCCAAAGAGGGATTCAGCATCAAGCATGTCATACTGATGTGTAGTGTATGTGACTGAGGTGTAGTGTATGTGTTTTAACATTTAAATCTAGGAAGGAGCTTTTGGCAGTGAAAAGTAGGCTGAAAGTGCATGAAATAAACATTAAAAAGTTGATGCAATCAAAATACAGTTACAGCTAACAGGGGTTTATCTGAGAAGTAAAATAATTTATATTGTGATAGCAAGTAGCTTTACCATTGATACCATTTCTATCAATCTGTAAGATTTTAAAGCCATGCTATTATATAACACCTGCTTTCACCAACAGGCATGCAATTATGAGGCCAAATACAGCTTCTCAAGCATGGATTATAAGTCAAGAGAAATTGCCCACCCTCTAGTTGCACAAAACTCTTTCTAACTCCGTCTCTCTCTCTCAACTACAAGTGATTTCTTTAAGATTAGGTTGCATTGAATGACTCACCTGCATTGGAACAGGATCTTTAAGATAGTAGCCTTCAACAATTTGTTCTTTTCTATAGTGCTCAATAATGTCAGCAATACTGTTAAAAACAAAACCAAAACCAGGACTCTCAGAATAAATTCTATTTTATAAGTTTAAACATGAAATGACACTTGGCATCCTAAGTTTAGTTAAATACATTTAATATAAAATAAAATCACAGCAACATGATCTTAAGAATGTGTTGTAAACTTATCTGATGGTTTGGCCCAATCTAGAAATCCAATTCTAGTAAACAATTATTATTGTTGCTTTTATATCCCCCTTTTTTGTTTCAAGAAATCCAAGGTAGAGTTACCAGGTTCTCATCCTCTCCATTTGTTTTGATGTACCCAAAATGCAGTATCAGAGGATCCAGAATATCACCACTAATAAATAGGCCTAAATCCAAGAGAAAAATCATGACTGAATTTGTGCTGGATTTAGGTCCCAGAAATTTTAATATAGGTTTGGCCAAACTGTAGACCCACTGAAATTTATGGGACCTTTTAGCCCATCAATTTTAGTCCTACTGATTTCAATGACTGGGTTTGAATGACACAACCTATCCTAGGTAATTATTACAGTGGGGTATCATGTCATCCAAACTCAGACCACTTCCTGCAAGGTGATTTATATTTAGGAAACAAGACACCTTAAGAGCCAATGGCTTAAAATTGGGATTATTCAACCCCATAATTTGTTGTGCAGTCAGAAACTGGGGCATCAACCCCGTTGCGGTTTGTGGGGAGTTTCACTGAGAAGTGACATACCCTTCATTGATGTTCAAGTGATACTCAGAGAAACTGTCATCGGTTGCCCATTTAAAAGAAAAAATGACTCCAGAAACATGTGCAAATGTCTTCATTTTGTTTTTGTGGTTGTTTTTTAGTTTCTGTGTGTACAACTTCCTTACAACTGTGCATTTAACAGCTGCCCAAAATATGTATTTTTGCCTGGTTCAATGTTCATGAAAGATTCAGCTTTCCAAGGAGAGAAGTGCCTATGATTGTAACATAGATGGAAATTGACAAGGGATAGCTACATATAGGCTACTTTGTGCAAGCTGCTAAGATGTCCATGCATAAACACTAGTAAAGGAGGGAAAAGTGGGAAAGGTAGAAAATTGGGAGGTTTAGCAATGTAAGCCCTCAATTTCCGAAGCTGCACTGATGCCCTCCAGATTTTCAACAATAGGAAATGGGAAGTTATATGATTTTGCATTACAGACTTCCCAGCCATGGAATCTGCATATATTTCCCAGTTTTTTAAAAAGTGTGCACATTTTCCAGACAGTTTAAAAAAACCAGAGGTGGCAGAATGGGATGGTACAAATGCAGTGCCATTACCAATGAGATTACACCCCAGCTCCACATGGCCTCAGGGACCCATAGCAGCCACACAAGTAAGAGCTCTGAGGAGAAGCCACAAAAATAGTTAGCATCACCCTTTTCTGAAGTAGTAAGAGACCTAAAAAATGCTGACGAAGTGAAGGATGTGGTGGCTGTCAGTTTGATACGTAAAATGGAAAGCATTACAATGGAAAGGAGATTATGTCATCGGCTTTTTGGCATGCCTCCTTTTCCTGTTTCTTGCTCCCTTTACCAGTAAACTACCCTATATACAGTTTCACCTTGGCAATCTGTAATTTATTGTATTTCACCACTGCCTTGGGCAGCTGCAATAGACAAGGACATTGACCAGGCAAGATGACATATATTGGAAGTAAGTGCACTGGCAGAACAGCAATTTAAAAAACACATACACACACAACTGTGCTGTTTTCTGGAGTAAAAATACTAATAAAAATATGACATAATAGCATACTTCTGAAGCTGATTTTAAAAACTCAGCAGTGAATGAATGAGAGCAATGACTGGAGCAGGGATGGGGAATCAACACTGGTTCTGCTGTGAAAGATAACAGGGCTGAGGGGAAAGGAGAGTATGAATACTCCATAGTGAGTCCAATCATCTACTAAGCACACTGTGGCCTGTTCCATGAGCAGCCAACCCACCATGGTTTATTTGCAGTGTGCCTTGATGCGATGTGTGTCACTGACCAGGATGGCATGAGACAGCAGCCCATCACAGGTTACTAGCCACAGTGAGCTGGTGTGTTGTCTGATCCTGACCACTTTCTGTATGGTGGCTGTTTTGTGGGCAACTCATGGCTTATTCTAGGGGTTGTTGGACCCGTGATAGATTGTCATGTTGTTCAAACCTGGACAAGAAACCCTATTGTGGGACCAAGGAATCTGTGAGTTTGCCCAAGATACTGCCAATGAAAGTGCCAAAGCAGCTGTTTTGAAGCAACTGTCATCAGCTTGTTCTCCCTTTCTTCAGTCGCGACCCTTTTGCACTCACTGTAGCTCCCCAGCTTCTCTTTTCCTGTTTCCCTTTTTCAGGAAAAAAAGTTGCTTCAGCCCTCTGGCATAACCCTCATAAATTTATCCATGTTCTCATAGATAATGGTTTATTATTTTGGCAACTCCAAGGGTAGTTTTTCCCAATACTTCTATACTTTGTCCAAAAAAGGTAATGCATCACACTTATTTCTGTTGTAGGAGAATGGTCAGATGAAGCTATCTGCAAGATCAGCTCCACATTTGAAGAAACTCTGGCCAGAATGATCCAATGGTTCCAGTCATTTGTCAAGAAGTCCTATTGGTCTTACCAGGTAGTAGAGGCAGACAACACAGAGTCAGGTAGCTGAGTACTGAAATTTTAATTTCTCATAATGCCTCAGTGCCATTTAAAAAAAATAAAGGAGGTGCCCAGATGAAGCATCAATGGTTTTACAGCACCCAGTAAAGTTCAGCTGTTGGGCACTATCAAATTATTATTAATAATAATTAATTTATTATAATAGTAACAATAATAAAAATGGTGCACCCTGGTAGCTGCCGAACAACATTACAACGCCAGCCCTTGATACCAGGTAGCAACAAAAACCTCTGATGCCCTCTGCCAAGCAGGCTGGAAGTTTCTGTTAGTTTACTGTTTTAAAAGGCTACTAAAAGGCATTTGAACATTTATCAAAAGATTTCTTACAGTTGTCTTTTCACAATAATCTATATGGGTACACACATGCACACATGAAAAGGTTGACATTACTGGTTGTCATTCATTTTAAAAATTGAACTTATCTATACAATAAAAATATTGATTCAGGAATACTTGGGATTTTCAAGTATGTTGGCTAGGATGGGGGAAAAAACCCTACTAGTTCTTTTAAATCCTAAATGCTGATCCTATAGATTTAACAGTTTCATTTCACCTATATCTGTAACTGTAACTTTACAAGAATGTCAGTATTATACTATCACTGAAGCAGACAATTACAAATGTGATGAACAAGAACAAACACAAAACTGAAAAACTCAGGAGTGCGCTGGATTGTAAGATGAGGAGGAATATGGAAACAGGTTGTTAAAGAACTGAAAAACACTTTTAATAATAAAGTGGTGAAGACACCTTTCCATCAAATTTTCATACAAGAACTTTAAGGTAGACAAATAAAGAGCACAAGAATCATAGCCCAGTCTTCACAAATATAGAAGATAGTAGCCAAATTGGGGAGGTAGGGAGATCTCCCCCATCTTAAAGACAAAACAAAATGCCTCTTCATATAACTTTTAATATAGATCACAGCTGTACATCATTTTTACTTGATAAAATAAATTATACCGTATTGCTATGTGTTATAACACTTCATATAAAGTTGAATATAATATCTAGTTCCAGAATATATTTCCTGTGCATTTTTTGAGGTGGAGAATTTGAATTGCATGGTACAAGTGCTAAGGTGGCAGGAAAAGAACTGGAACTAAAAGGCCATTTTCTTTACTCCCCTGGCCAGACATTAACTTTATGAAATGTAGCTCAGAAATATATTGCTAGTTTTTCACAGCAAATCAGCAAGAAGTCACAAAAGGATCCTACTGGCAGAGAAACACTACTATATTAAAGTTACCAGGTAACAAAAACATAGAAACAGAGTGAGTCAGAAGGGGTCTCCTAGGTCATCTAGTCTGATCCCTGGCTCCAGCCAGCTCTGCTCATGACATGCCTACCATTTGCATGTCTAGTCTATCCTTGAACACCTAACCAATGGGGCTTCAACCACCTCCTATGGAAGCCCGTTCCATATCCTAGGGGTCCTAACCATCAGGAAGTACTTCCTGGAATCCACCTTGAATCTTGGTTCCTTGAGCTCTGCTCCATTGGAACGCGTCCTGTTCTCATCTGCAGGGGGAAAAAGGTCACAACCCTTCATATGACACCTCCTCACATACCTACATGTTGCTAACAGGTCCTCTCTGAGTCTCATCATGTCAAGGCTGAAAAAACCCAGTTCCCTCAGTCTCTCTTCATTTGGCTTACTCTGCAAACCAGCCACCATCCTTGTGGCCCTTTGCACCAATTCCAACCTTGCTATATCCCTCTTGTAATGAGGGGCCCAGAATTGAACACAATACTCAAGAGGTGATGCCATTAGGAATATCTAATTATCTCAATCATCAATGGAGGTACTGTGCATGTGTCTGGATACATTTAAGAAAACCTCTGGAAAAGAAACTTAATATAGTTTCACTGTGCATGAAATTAAACAGGAGTCCTACAAGTTGTACTGAGTCAAATGAAAACTGATCTAAAGAGTGAACAGGAATTTACCTTTGTTTGCAGAATTGCTGATTTCTATGAAGTACTATGAAAATATTATAATTGGGATCTAAAGCACCCAAGAGTTTGCCACTGTCCAGAGATCTTCAAATTTAAAACCAAACCAAAACCCAAACAGAATAGTAGATTCTCACATTTTACCACAAATTCCCTAAATTTTAAAAGTAGTTTCCTATGTAGTTTACACAAGGCTTCTCTCAGAGGCATAAAGTCTAAGCCTGGTAAGGACCAGAAACATGTTCTATGAATCAAGGCAGAGGCTTGCTGATATCAAGATGAGCCTTTGCTAGGTTGGATACCTGAGCACGAGGTAGTCTGGGTATGGAAAAATGACTTTAGAGGAAGATATGCCAACAATGATATCATTAACTCTGAGAATATCCAGCAGACAAAGATCTTGTTGAATTGCAAGACCTTGCACTGGTAGTCCATTTGCTGGTACACAAACCAGAAGCATTCCCTGTGTAGACAAGTAGGACTCTAAAAGATGAAACACTATCCCACATGGAGTGCCTCTTCTGCTGCACATGGAGTTTCCATCCAAAAGCTATGGAATACCACAAGCTTGTATTTCAAGGTTAGGGTTATTCTTCGATCTCCTCTTCATTCAAAACAATGAAGACTGAGTAGATCTGTGATACACTGCCACTGACAGAGATGAGTTTGATGAGTTTATACTGAGCAAGCTGGACTCTTAGGAAGGCAAAAAACCTGTTGACTACCAAGAGATCTGTGAAAACCCATGTTGTTAGAAAACAGAGAAGTCTCTGACAGATTGAGAGTGTCAGAACTGCTGACCACTTCCTTTGGTAGGCTGAAATGTTATGGGTCTGGAAGATTAAGAAGAGAAAGTTTCTAGCCAGACTGTTTGGAGTTCTTAAAGTTGAAAGAAATTCTGGAAACCACCTCTGGTTTTAACAGACAGATTCTTCTGTTTAGAAATGTTTTCTTGTCTTATTTATCTGAAGGAAGCATGCCTTTTTTCTCCCTAGTCTCCAGTATCTAATAATTAACATTTTCCTCCCTAAAACTCAGTGCATCCTTGAAGGTGCTATGGTTAAGTTTCTCCTAGAAAAAAAAATCATATTCCAGTGTCTCAACCAGTGCAACCTTCTGATCACTATAACAGCTGATATGGATCAAGCAAACAAAATATCATCCTGAATAACAATGACAGTGAAGTGATATATTTTCATCAATTAACAAGCTCTCTAGGAGCTTGGAAAGTGTACACCTCTGTTTGAAGTCTTCAGTTCTAGAAACAATGAAGCTCCACCAACCATTGTTATGTTCTTTCCTGGGGGCAAGTTGTAAGTCTCAGGACACTATGGCCTTAGAATGTAGAGGAGAAAGTCTGCGAGTTCAGAGGCATAGCCAGGCTACTCTCCAGCAAGCATTCATGGCATCTGTGGCTTACAAGGTAGTATTTGGAAAGCCACAGACTAAAACTGGTGCCAGGATATCATCTCTTTATCAGTGACAGCACCATCAGCAGTAGAAAATGCACCAGAAGACTTGGTTACATGTGATTGCTGACAACTACTCCTCATCACTCTTATGTGCTTAAGTGGCTTGTGTTTTGTAGACTTGGCCAGTTCACTTTCTTGATAGTGCCATGGACAATCCAAAATCAGGACAGAAGTGAAGGAATGACTGGAGTCAGAATCAGACCGTGAGGTGATGAGCCAAGATCAGTAAAATCAAAAAGAAAATGTTGAAAAATTGTATGCCATGGTGAGATGAAAACCTTAGCTTGAAATGCAACATTTGATAATACAGTAAAGACAAGGACAAGAATAGGAAAGGAAGAGGAGTTTGGAATCACCAGTACTCAGGCAGATTTTGGTCACATGATCTCTGTCTTTCATAGATGGTGGGGAGCCCACTGTTATATGCCTCTGTCACACTAAACTGGGAACAGCTTTTCGTTACCAAATCAAATTTAGATTTTAGGTTTATATTTATCAGTGTGTTTTTAACACTTGTAATTCTAGGCAATTGTACACAAAAAATCTTAAGATTGCATTGTAATACAATCACTTGTATTGTAAACATTACTTCCCTCTACTCCATCCAAACCTCCAAGGAGAGATGACATAATCTGCTAGAACTCCAAGCAGTAACTTGCCTGTCTGAATTAGTTACTTCCAGAAGACCATCTAAATCAAGCTAATCATACAGGCCACTATCATATTTTTCTGCAACAGCATGCACAGGGTTATATCCAATGTTAGTAAACTCAATGAAATGAAAGAGACTTAGTTTAAGTTTTAGTTTAATATTAGAAAGTTTAAAATATTTCAACATGCCATTTTCATTGCAAGAATCCTACAGCAACTATAATCAGTGAGAATAGATCAGAATGGTTAAATGGATGTCCTTCCCACTGTCTAAAGATCTCTACTCCCCTCCTGCAGTTTCAAGAATCAAATAAAGGTTATTAATTAAAACACAAGTAAGTTTTGTCCTACCAGAATGATAGGCACTGGTTAGTTAAAAAAAAGTGCCTGGAAGGATAGAAAGGGGGGAATAATGGAATGGAAGCAGAGAAGACTGAGTTAAACTGTATGAATGACATGGGGCTTTCCTAATCCCTCCTTCCAGTACAACTTTCTATACCCCTGCGAGTCAGGGCAAAGGGCATAGCCTGCTGTATCAGGAGGGAAGAATCACTGGAGGCTGGTGAAAGGGGAGTGTCTTGATAACCAGAAGGTTCCTTCCACTCAAATAATATATTTTTGAATAAAAGCCAACTTTGGTTTCAATGTCTGAACTATCAAAACACTACCACTGGTAGGAAAAAGTCAAGCTTGAATTTAAGGCCCTCAATGATCTCTAAAACCACCTTTGAATTCATTATTAAGTAAACACCTAAAACCAGCATAATTCAAGACAACTCTAGTTAAGATTAAAAACAAACAAAGCAAAAAAAAAAAAAAAAAACCAAAAAAACTTATCTTGCTAAGTCAAATTACACAAATCCAATCCCATGGAAATGGGTTTTCTCTTATTGGATAATGTAGCGCAACTTTGGAATCCTGCTCCATACATTCCAAGTTTTCAAATGGGAGACTTCTACTGTTATAACCCTAATACACTAGACAACTAGAGAATGGGCAAAATATAGTTTACCTTTATAAAGGCTGAAACTGCTGCTAGCTGGATTTTCAATGAGGATGTCTGGAGGCCAGACAGATTTAATGAAGAAGGTACTCAAGTAGCTTGTATGTGGGATATGCAAAGGGATCCAACTGTTTAGCCTCATACCATCTTCCACTTGAAGTCCTATGACAGTCCAATGAACTTCTCAGCTAGGAGAACTTGATACTTTCTCAGTCACACCAGCTGCAGGATCTCTAACCACTCAGAAGCCAAGCTGGAAGCGAGAGAAATTCTCGGTTGGATATAAATTCCCTGGATCAGGTTTGGCAAATTCCATCATCTGTGGCTTAGGGCAATAGCCATCTCCTTTGGAAGAGGGAACTAAACTCATCACTACTGAGAAGAGTTGGTCAAATGCATCAGTCTTTATGGTCATGTTCTTTAGAACTTGAAAATAAGATTTATTTAAAGGCAAGCACATATCAGTGTAAAACACTCGCTATCCTAAATTTCCTCAGACTAAATGTTAATTGTATATCCAGAAGGTATATATAATATCTACAAGAAAAGTTTAATATTTTGTTTTTAAAGAAACATGGGACTTTTTTGCCTCTAGTGTATTGTTCTTATGTCAAACTAAGATTTTAGAGCTTACCCCTACAAGTCTCAGAAAAAACATATATCCTTGTTCATTTTAATACATGTACATAGTTTCCATACACACTGAACTGTGCATCTCTTGAATTCATGTTTAGGAACCATATGCCATTTGGTGTTTGTATTACAAAGGAAAGTCAATATATATCAACACAACAAACGGAAATAACAGCACACGTAACAGAACACAACTTGTAAATAAGCCTTAATAGTTTGCAGCATACCTGTTATAGTACCTGCCTCCCATCATAAACTGGTTGTTTGGTGTTGGGCATATTTTAAAACGCTGTATATTTTCACTGGTTCGGAAGTAGAGAGAGTAATCTCCAGGTGTATTATCAGAAGGTCTCACCAGAAAACTTGACACCTGACCAACTAATAACAAAAAAGAAAAGAAAGGAAAGGAAAGGAAAAACACTTAACTCCTCACTTTATTTTACTTTGCCAGTGTTAATCTGATAGCTTTATTCACCTCATCTGGAATTTGTCAGGTACACTGAGAAATTCAGTCAGCTACAAAAAGCATGTCATACTCATGGCATTCTGTCTGCTAATTGATGCCAAGGATTTAGGGATCCTTTCTAAAAGAACCCACGCTAAATCTAAATGATCTAAACCAAACTAAAAAGTAGCCCTTGTATATCTTGAAGTACTTTAAGTACGAAACAAAACCTTTGCTGACAGAACATACTTTTATAGCAAACCGTCTCCACTAGTACTAAAACGCATGGACAATTTTTATCATTTTAAGTGCTATAAATAGCAACTCTTCTTTTTAAAAAAAAAATCAAATCTAGTAATACACTCAATGCAACTGCAGTAGTGCTCTCAATGCAAAAGCAGAATACAGAAAATGTATTTTATTCATTTCATTTACAGAAGTACCTGTCATCAGCAAACTGTAGGCCTCTTGTTTGGAGATCTTCCCATGAAACCATCTTAAGTAACAGGATAAATTAGAAAGTATTGTAATATACCAGCTTGCTTTAGATGATCACACACATCCCCTAAGAATGACTGAAGTATCTAGTTTACAGTTCAAAGTACACAAAGAAACAGGTCTAACACAAACAAATGCTTCCGATCCAGATCATTCTTATGATATACTTTTTCTAAAGAAACCCTTATCTGTATCAATTAATTAGTGACTCTTTTCTGTGTCATCAGAATGAAAAGGAAGTCCACATCTGTTATTTCTTCCCATATCAAAATAACTGAAATTGCTTTCAGAAACTTACTATATCACCAAGTTTATTATTCTAAAATCACAAGACACATCTCTATGACTTTTCTTTTATCCAAATGGATGCAACCCATGCATATTAAAGCATTTGTATTCTAGTAGTTCTAAATCACCTCAGTTTCTCAACTTTCTCAGTTTCTCCATTTTAAACTACTGTGACTAGTAATGAATACACCAATCCAGGTAAGACTTAAGCAGTCCCTATTGCATTAGTATATTTTCTTCAGAAGGCTTAGAAACAATTCTCTTCTTTCTACCCTAAAATACCAGTAGACTTTTGTGACACAAGTTTACAATATCTTACTTGTTATGTATGTTAGGACAGAATATCCATTATTTCCTTGAAATTTTTTACCTTAGCATATTAAGATTTGAACTTCCAGAAAAACATTTATTCAGACACAATAATGTATCATATATTTTAAAAAACACAACTTACATTTTTCCTTCATGTGGATCTTCTTCTCGTCCCTAATGAAAACATTCCACAAAAATTACAAACACAAGACAGCAATACAAGCAACCAACTATAAAGCATTCTGTGAACATACGCAATGAATTAAGCAGATCTAAAATAACTCTGGAACTTGAATAATCTGAGATTTCTGAATTAACACTGGAATCCTACATGTGCTTTACCACTATGCTTGACGGGGCGTACTGCCAGGGAAATGTACATAGCACTAGAACCTAAGACAGACTGATATTTAAATCTTCCACAGAAAATAAACCATATAACTGAGAACAAACCATGTAACTGACTTGTTCTTGACTTCCGAAACTACTCCAGTTAGAAAAATGGTATGGTCTAGCTTCAGTATGCCCAGTAACAACATACCAAGCCTTTATGCTGAAGACTCAATGTTGATTATTATGCCAATATTTCCTTGTTGTGAAACTATGAGCAAATCCTTCTCTTTGAAAATGTTAAATATACTGTAACACCCATACATAAGCTCTGATCCAAACTAGCCCTCCATGGCAGCCTCCAATCTTACCAGAAATTTAAAAAAACAACTCAACTCCAGAAGTATTGTTTATATAGACCTACTTTTTAATAGTACCCAAATGACCCTAATAAGTACCTTACCAACATATTTTTTAACTTTAATAAACCCTGCTGAAGGGTTTTAGAGCCACCAATGGGACACACAAAACATGCCAATTTTTCAAAATGTTTGCCATTCATGACTGCAAGGTCATACATTTACTTTATAAAATTATGAAAAGTCTACTCTGTAATAATGGTAGAGTTTTGGTTACACTGACTCAATACAAAGGTCAGATCATACACAATAGCAAGTCATAATGTGGAAGTATGGAAATGAGTGCTGTACCCATACACTTTCTCCCCTTGTGTGGTCTGCTTAGTAATTTCCTGGAACATCAAACTACAGTTTGTTGTTAACATGAGAACCACAAAATTACTTGCCTTGTAACCAGAATTAATTACTAGCTTGTAAGACAAATTTACTCATCTGGACACATAGCTGGAGCTAATTTATCAAGCAGAATGTGCAAACGGAGCATGTGTGAATGAACAATTTTGCATTAACTTCTGAACTAATCCATGGCTTGAACCGTAGAAAAAAATGTACCTGCATTTGAAGACTAATGAAAATTGGAAAATCAGTTATATTCTGAAATGTTGAAACTTACATTTTTTATGATTCTTCTGTTTAAAGTTCTTTGAGTTTATAATGTAACTTACCACTTCTTCTACTAGGTCTTCTACTATAAGGCCTTGTTCATCTGTACGCAGATTTGTAACCCACATCCATCCATCTTCTAATTCATTATGGACAATAAACATGTCTCCTTTAAGGAAGCTGTAGGCAATTTTAAAATTATGAAACAGATTCCAATTAAACCAAAGTTCTGGCAAGTTATGTTACACTCACATAGTTATTACCCAGGGAATCAAATGCATTAAAAAAAAACTCTAAGAGTCATCTGCCCTGCAAGAAGTCCTAATGATTTGATATAGTTTGTTATTAATTAATGCTTTATTTTAAAATATTTTAACATTACATGCAAGCTACCTTGGAAGGCCTTATATACAGAAAGAAGACATAAATCCCCATAATAAATGGTTGATAAACTGTAGAACCATATAGTCTTAAACAGGGAATCAAATGCAACCAGTTCAGAAAATTTTTCTTCATTGAGCTTGAATTAAATCTGAACAAAGGTTGGATTCCTACTTAGGCGTGCATAAGCTTTTGGGTCCCAATGGCTGCATCTAATGCTGGCTCAAAGGTCAGGAACCACAAGAACACTCAGTCTTCCTGAGGCTCTGTGGAAGGAGGGCATATAAATATTCTAAATAAATAAATAAGAACACGCAGAACACTCACACTTCCTAGTGGTCCTGATACATGCTGTTCTTTCCTTGTTGCTAAACCAATCTCCCCACTCCTCTTGCTGGTGAACCCAGTGCAGTTTGTTCTTTCCTCACTAGTTGTTAGTGGCAGGAAATGAGCAAAGTGTAGCAGGATCACTAGGGAGTGGGGGTTCCATTAGTCAAAAACTGAACTTCTCCATGCCAGGGAAGATCAGTTATACTATTGGAGGGGAGTATGTGGCCTGCATGTTGTGTTCCCCTGCTTTAAATGCTACCTGTTCAACAACTCAGGAGAAACTATTGAAAGTTCTTTCCTCCTACTGAGGCAAAGCTATATTTCCTAGAAACAATTGGAGAAAGTGAATGAGGGGAATGAGAAGGTTTTCTGTGATGGAGAGATCTTCTGTCTACTTATTTACCCAAACAACTGATTGTCCTAGATGAAGTCAAAGCAAATAAAATGCTAACGAACTAAAGTAGGCTATTTGGCACTTCTATAAGATACGTATTTCAAATGGCAAATTGAGTGCAACTGTTCCTGTCAGTCATTTCTACCTAGTTCAAATAATCACATCCTGATTCAGTGCATAAAAAATGAAGAGTCTCTTGTTATTTCATATTTTTAGAAATGTGCTAGATCCCAGAACTTATTTTATACTTGAAATACGCTATTAAAACCATTAAACTAAACCAGTTCTCAGCCATTTTAAATCAGAAAATACAGCTCACCATTCCATCACTCTAGTGTAAGTTTAACAAATGAGTCATCAAACACAAACATAAGTCACTGCTGCACCCATATCATCACATGCATTATGTACAGTTCTTACAAACTATACCTTATTTCATCTGTTTCTGGCACTTTAGTGTATGGTAGAATGGCTCGGACTCTCCTGCGGTCCTCAACTGGCTATAAGAAACAAAGATGTTCTGCTATAATGCAGGACTTCAAATCTTGACTGCAGCGTGAGCAATATGGGTTCAAGACACAATATCCAATACACTAAACTAGATCCTGAACATATACTAACAGATTTATACTCAAGAGCTCCACAGACTTTTGGTTCCTTTATTAATGTAGTATTTCCAGTTACAGTTTAAATGGCATGTAAAACTGCAATGTTTTGTCAAAGTCAACAGAAAGACTAAATGCTCACTCAGTGTTCAGACATATAACAAACAGTAGAAGTAAAAAGTACTCTTTAATTTAAATTAACGACAAAAGAAAAGAGGAATTTATTTTGAGCTTTAGTTATACTAAGCAGCTTTCTGAATTAGTTCTGTAATTCAAGCCCATTAAATATTTGCATTATTTGTATTAAACACTTAGATGAATTGGTTTCATGTGGTAGCCAACATAATCACTAGTCTGGTAGCAAAATTATTTCACCATATGAAAATAAGCAGAGCTTACTGCATTTCGCTACTTCAACATAAGTGGATTTTAACTTTCCTTTTTGAAAGATTCAAACCGGAGTGCCACAAAGTGATAGGAAATTTAAAGACCATTAGAAGGGTTAATCAGGTTGATCATGACTCCTATTTTATTATTTTTAACTCATTAATATGCTGAAAACTTCCTGGACACATCAGAAGTAGCACAGCAAACGCCAGTATCAAATGGCTTCTCCCTATGTTTGTACCAGTATCAGGCACAATGGGCCTTTCCACTCAAGTTCCACAATTTCTCAATGAAGTGGGGGAAAGGCATGATAGATGAAGGCGCTGAGCTATAATCCTGTTCAAAACTTAGTTCTCTGCAATGCCTGTCTTCTCATACAGGGAAAGACAGGAAGGGATGGAAGGTGATCCCCAACACTGCTAGGATCCAGCAGGATAAAGCTTTTTCCTCCACTTCCTAACTTCATTCATGCAGGAAGAAAAGCAAGTTAATTTGTTTTTGAACCTAGTAATTGATCTTAGATTTTTCACCATGCAGTATGAATCACAGCACCAAATTATTTCTCCAGAGCAAAACATAGAGGATTTTTTAAAAAAGCAGTCACTTCCATTACTGAATAATCCTATGATGGTACTTAACCGCAGTGTCCTGTTAGCTGCTATGAAAACCCACTGTGAATTCCTTGACATGTAAAGCCTTTAGAAATTTTGAAGCCATGTGAAAGGCAAAAACAAGGTTTTCCTGGCATGATCAGAAAAAATAGAAACATGAGGAAAATTGAAAAATGCACATTAATTAATTTGTAGCAGCTTTACAGCTGTTCAAATGCAGCTGTGATTTGTACAGCTGCACAGTTACTTTGCTGCAAACAAAATGCATTATTTAAAGGTTGGTTTGTTCATAAATTAACATTAAAAGGAACATATTTAAACTAATCTCAATAAATGTGCAACTGTCTGAGAAAACTACAGTCAATCCTCAAATGTTGTGGATTTAATCTTGAAGATTTGATTTGCTAGTTTACTATCAATAATTAATTTTTTTTTAAAGTTTTGCAGCCTACTGAAGAAATTGCCGATGACAAATGTAGACTAGGAAATACACACACACACACACACACACACACACACACACTCACTTCTCTGAAACATACTTGGTTGTTTGTTCCATATGTTATTACTGTATATATCAGCATATAAGATAACCCTTGAAACCAAAATCAGCAAAACAAAAACTGGGGGTCATCTTATACACTGATATATGATATATCAAGAAAAAAAGGCAAATTCATGAAGCTGATGCTGCAGCTGCATCTGTGGAGTTGAAGACACACAGGGGTGGGGGGGGCAAGAGAAGTGAACCAATACACACATGGCCAACAGTATTAAGAGTCAAGTTTGTAGGGTGGCACTCAAGATATTTTCAGTTTTCCCACTTTTGAGCAGGTTTTTAACCCTTAATTCCCACAAATGTAGAAAAATGACTGCACTTTTAAATTTAATACACCAAACATAACTTTATGAGCAAACCAAGGTATGTAATACATTTTAGTTTCCTATTTCATGTCTGACAAGAAGAAACATCAGCAAGCATTCCCTCAAATAACTGAATCATCCTAAAAATCAAAAGAAGTTCTGCAAGCCCCTACACTTGTTCATGAGGAATTGATTCAGATAGACAAATCTGGTCTAAAAGAAAAGCTTCAGAGAAGTTATTTAATAATAGAAAAAGTTTGCATATTAGGAATGGTAACCAAGCACATTTAAGAATCTTTTAGCAATCTCACCCTGTCATTTGAAGAAAGACAGTTTACTTTCTGTACAGTTTCTTGCAAAAGTATTCATCCTCCTTTGATTTTTCCCCATGGAGTTGTTCTAAAAACTCAAAATTAAATTAATTTAATCGGCACTGTTATCACTTGATGTATATTAGGTACTCAACTCTGCAAAGTTTCTGAAGTCTTGATTGTGGTACAAAAGTTAAGGAAACAAAAACAAACTGGTACTTGTTGGTTGCATAAGTATGTATCCCCTTTGCTACGATAATGTCCAAATAAGCTACTGTGCAATTTACTGCCTCTAAAATTCAAATAATGCAAGTAGCTGAACGAAGTCCAGCTCTGCGCAATTCCAGTGCTACATGATCTCAGATTAAATACACCTGTTTCTGGAAGGCTTCAGAGTTTATTGGATGGCACATTTAACCAAACAGCATCGTGAAGACCGAGGAGTTATCCAAACAACTCCAGGATAAAGCTGATGCAAACAAGGCTTTGCATAATCTGATGCAAACAGATTATGCTGTTAAAACAAAAAAGACAAACTACGACCATTACCCAGAGGACCATTAAATCCATTATTATAAAATGGAAAGAATCTGGCTCAACATGATTTTGCTTACAGAAGGCTGTCCACCAAAACTAAGTGGCCAACAAGCAACCAAGAGGCCAGTGGGAACTCTGAAGGAGTGTACAAAACTATAGCGAAATGAGAGAAACCATCCATGGGACAACTATCACTCAGATGCTCCACAAAGCTTTACAAACCCATATCAAAATCTCTTTACAGTGTGCAGTTTACAAAAAAAAAAGCATGTGGGAAACTGGACAAAATTGAGGGAAAAAGTTTTTTGGTCTGGTGAGAACAAAATTGAAATGTTGGCCCTTGCTCCAACACACTATGTGAAGCAAATCCAACAATGCTCATTAAATGAGAACACCATCCCTAAGCATGCTGGTGGCAGCATCACGTTGTGGGAATTTGGGACTGGGGTAAGAAGTTCATCTTCTGGAAGAACAATGATCCAAAATACAAAGTAACACTGGAGTGGCCCCCAAAAGAAGAATCTCAATGTCTTACAGTGGCCCAGACAAAGCCCACACCTTAATCCAGATGAAAATCTGTGGCAGGACTTGAAACTTGCTTTTCACCAATGGTTCCCATACAACTTGATAGAGATGGAACAGTTTTGCCAGGAAAAACGGGCAAAAACTGCAGAATCCAGGTACACAAAGTTGATAAATATTTCCCTAAACAAACCTGCAGTTGTAATTTTTGCCACAGATGTTTCTACTAAATATTGACATGGAGGTGAATACTCTATTTCCACTTTTGTTCTATTAACTTTTGGGCCACAATAAAAAATATTTTGCAACTTCACAGAGCTGAGTATCTTGTAGACATCAAGTGGTAACAATGCCAATGAAATCCATTTCAATTCCAGGCTGTAATACAACAAAATATGGAAAAATGAAGCAGTGGGAGGGGGACTGAATACTTCTACAAGACTCTGAAAGTAATTCCTCTTAATAAACACCTCTATTTGGTCACAACAGTTAAAGCAGTTTTAGATTTAAACATTTACCAAAAGTAAGGTCTAACTACGAAGTGTATAAAAAACGTAGCAGTAAGTTAGAAAAACTTTTTTTAAAAAATAGGTGGGATTACCGAGATGTTGTTCTGTTGCATGTGATGGCAGTAGCAACATAACGTACAAAGTCTGTCTCAAACATGGCTTTCAAAATTACTTTCATTGACTATAACCAGCAAATAACCAGAAACAGAAGACTGTATACAACAAAACTCTAAAACTGTCAAGAATAGAGATTTTGTTAACCCATTATATAATATGGTGGCTCTAGTTACATGCTATGAAATCAAACATTGCTTCAGCCATCCGTAAATGTCTAGATCCATTTTTATAAGTAATGGGATAACTATATCAAGAATCTTACAAAGGATTACAAATCCATCTTTTCCCCATGCTTCCAAAGTTCTAGAACTGTTATGTGTCTAGTCTGATGTTAAAGTCTTTCTACCTACTTTTTAGAATCCATTTTGGGAAGGAGAAAATGCAAGATGGCGATGTGCCTTGTGTTAAGTATTTCTCACACAAGTCTAATATAAAATACTTTATAATCCAAAGCTGTATTTGTGGTTTTGTGAAAAATTGGTACTTAGGGAGAAAAAGTCTAACCCCACCACATACTTTTTCCCTGGGTTGTTTCCTGGGCCTTCATCTCTTACACATTCTTAGTTCAAAGTAGGTATATTTGTAATCATTTTAGAAAGACCAACATTCCTCTAAAAGTTACATACCTCTGGAGGTGCTACGGGAGACATCAATTTTTCCCCCTTAAGCAAACAAGATACATGGCTGTAATAACCTATTAAGTCAGAAAGTGAAGAAAAGCGTCGTCCACCGATATAATAATCACCACACATTGCAATGATTCTGGGAGAGAAACAATAGTCAATGTTAGCAGAACATTTAGCAAGTTTGCACATTTTTTAAAAAAATATGCATTTCTATACTATTCAGGTTTTGCAGAACATTAAAGTGGCCATCCCCATCCTGGTACCTTTTTGATGTTTTGGACAATTCCCATCATACCTGACCACTGGCCATTCCTGGCTGGGGCTAACAGCAATAGCATTCCATAACATCAGAGACAAGAGTAGAAATCTGCTTGAGAGGGCTCAGTTCATGTACAATGACAAACTGGGTGTTTTAAACAAACAAACAAGGGTTGTTGTGAATAAGCCAGTGTGCTAGTCACCATAGCTTGAATTTTCTTGCTTAGTTCCTCCTGTCAGCAGGAGCACCTAAACATCTATGAGTGCTTTATTCCTGAGTTTTTATCATGATATTCAAACTCAGAATTCTGCCTTATCACAGGAAGGCCATTTCATTTAGTAGTTCCCACTGACAGAAGTTGAAATGAAGCAGAAGTGCTTGAACTATGGTAACTAGTATATTAGCTTGTTCATGATAGATCAGAGTTTTTAAAAGCCTGTTTCTGCATAGGAAACCAGACCTAAGCATGCATACTTTCAAAAAGGTAAGAATGAGGTGTACAAGGCATGCTTACACGTGTGCGTGTGTGTACATACAAAGCTGTATTAAAGGATGCTAACAGTGTGAAATAGCAGAGAGTAAAGACACCACCAAACTCCACACCAACATTTTCAACACTTTTAAAAACCTCCTTCCTTGTAAGGAATTCCTTTACTTCTACCTACAAATATACAAGATAAATGTCTGGCAGAGAAAGCTCAAAAAGGCAGAGAGATTTCCTTCATCAGATTCTGACAACTATTTGAGGGAGTTGCATGACTCCTAATTTGCAAAGATTTAACAAAGTTAAGCCAAAGAAGCTGATTCAGCCATTACACATAGCACAGTTTGCTTTTTGACTATTTATTTGAGGGGCTCATCAACTGTTATTAGCAAACAGCTGAGACCGTGGTGTTCAAACTGTGTTGCTTAGAAACTTTGCTCATGTCTACTGATCTCTCCCTGCAAATGCAGGCAGTGGTCAATGGGTCAGCCATGCAGATACCCTATGCTGGCCACCTACTGTGATTAAGAATTGTCCCCAGGCAATGAAATGAGTCCTTATGCTCTCTTCTACCCTTAAAGAATTACTTGAAGACTAGGAAGATCCTTATCAAACCTCCTCCCCAATGCACCCCACTTCCTAAACCATGGGAAACAACTCTGAGCCCCACTTGCATAACAGAGGCACACAGTCATGCATTCAAGAGAGAGATGAATAGCAGCTGTAGCATATATACTCTATGTCTAGTCAGCTAGAAGTCTCCCAGAGACAGAATCAGCCTTGACCTACTCTCCCCATAATTGCAAATTAGGAACAGAAAGCTCAATTTCTCTAATCTGGAACTACAGAGAGTGGCCACCACTGCCACTTATTTGCTAGCAGCCACACAAATACAGTTCGCTATAACTTTTACCACTCAGCAGACAGAAGACAAGGTTAGCTACACAACTAAGTAGGGCTGGCAGTCTAGAGGAAAGATCTCTGGCAACTACAACATTCACCAAAGCAAATAAGGGACAGGAAGCAGGTAAAACCCTATCAAGTGAAACAGAGGATGAGCAGCAAATTCCCACAATCTTTTTTCAATTGCAGGTGTATTTTCAAGGACATACTCCCAGATCTTTCAGGGAGACTGTGAGGTCCATGGACCAGAGCCATGCATGAAATGAATATGAACTATCAAACATGGTAAATAATTCTCTATCACATGTATAGCTTCCTTGGCAGTCCATATGGAAACTGCTTTTTGAAAGAAGATAATGTGAAATCTTCCAAATAAAATGCATCATATCACTATCCCTTCAATACACATTCCTGGCCTCCCACTATTAGAGCCACTAAACTCACTGCTTCCCACTATCCATGTTAATTCTGCTGCTAATTTTGTCCTTTGAAAACCTGAATCAGGAAAAACAAGAGTCCTCAGATGACACACACAGCTTGTTAAGCTTCAAAACATGCAAAGTATATCTGTAGAAACAGCCAGCTTAAAACAAAAAACAAAAAAAACACAATCATTTAAAATACTCACCGAAAATGATTGACAACATTGGTTTTACTAAGGAATGAAAGCACAAATGATCCAGGCCTTCGATCACTCTCTCGAATAAGGTAACTTCCAGATTTCCCTGCCTGTCGAAGGCGTTCTTCTGCAATAGTTCTATCAAGCTTTCCATGATACCATCTAGAAAGCAAAGCATAAAGACATTAACTTTTACTCATTTTATAAAGTGAACATAAAGCAATTAAAATCTATTATAAACTTAAGATACCACAGTATAGTCACAAGCATTTATAGGGACTAGGGAGAGATCTGTGAAGGACAGACAGATCCTGCAGAAGGCTGGCAATGGCTGCCATTCTTATTACTACTGCATTGCATTTCACTGATAATGCAATAAGCCAGACTTCCAACAAGTTGTGTTCTTTTGGGCAGCTTTGACCTGGACTGGCAGCACCCTAGTGACATGTCCAGACTGCTGCACAGAGGATACAATTTCTAAAAAATTTAGTAGCTTTTCAGTATACCAAAACAGATCATTGCCTTATTTTAACTTTACTGTTTCTGCATTTGTTAGACACACCCTGTGGACCAAGCATTGGATAGTCAATTTCGGTCTACAGAGAGTATCTAAGACAGCCAAAGTCTGGTCAAACTCTAAAGGTAGTGCTGCAGGCATCATCAGAATTAACCACAAACAGCCAACATTACATTCACCACAGTTCCAGAGAAAAGCCAAACACATACCATGAAAGATGATTTCATTTAAAGCTGACTACTAAGAATTAGAATTCTCCTTAAACAGCAAAAATGATCATCAATGAGCAACACAAGGAAAGTATACAAGTGATGAAGTACACATATTAACAGCTTGCTCATCAAATATAGGCCCGTAAGATGGCAGTATGCTCATTCTAGGAGATTAATTGACCTCCATTGCTGAACTATATCCATGCTGGGATAGGTGATAAGGTTTAAAATCACTAAAACTTCAACCAATATTTTAAAATCTGTACAAAGGAGTCTTCTAATCCTACTACACATATAGGAATTGATCTGGTTTCGTAACCTCAACAGTGACATACCACTGAAACCTTCCCAATGGCCGATTGACAAAGGAATCATGTGCATCAGTCAGTGGGGTAAGCAAACCACCTTTAGAGACATGCAGAATACATATTTAACACAACCCTTTACATCACAGGTGGGCAACAAGTGACCTATAGACTACATGGCTGATAGTGCACCCTTCACAATCATTGGAACTTCTAAAAATAAAAAAAGCTGTACAGTCCTCAAATAGTTAATTTAACTTAAAACAGCTAAATTGGAACTCCCTTCTTAGAAAAAGCTAGGTTGACTCCCTCTCAGCTATCCCTTTGATAGCAGAAAAAGACCCCTTCATTCAATCAAGCCTTTGGTCTGTCAGCTGGATGTTGTTTTTTATTCTGTAACTTATGCTTATATTGCATTTTAAAGGATTTTATTGTTCTAATTTATTTCAAAGCCACCCTGACTGCCATTTTTTGGTAGAAAGACAGGATATAAATCAAATAAATAAATAACATTATGGACACCCCATAGCACTGCAGATCTCACTGCTTTTTCCTTTTTTTAAAATGTACTTTAAGTCACTCAGCAGACTGCAGTCCACAGGATGCAGAAGGAGCGGGGAAGACACAAAAGTGCTTCTTAGATCTTCCAAAGTTGCCTTCTTTACACATACTGCAGAAACATTCCACAATGAATGGGTTCTATGTAGGAACAGGTAACAGGGCCCAACCACTGCCCCTAATATGAGAATCAATCACCTGGCTTGACCCTTTGACCCATCCATGTTGAGAAAAGATGAGCCAGCTGCATTCATTCAGATTTCTCCATGAAAATAGAGCTCTGTGTGATCCAAGATCAGGCTTCCATGTACAGCTAGTTCCCATTTTAGACCTTCACTTTACCTTCACTCACTGGGGTTAAAGCCAGCAGGACTATTCATCTATACTTTAACAATCTGGAGCCCCTAGATGTACAAATAACATCTGAAGGGACTAAAGCTTAGGCAAATATGCATATTTGCTAACAAACACATTCCTATAATTAATAGCAAAACATTTCAAATATTTTCTAGTTGGACAGATCATCATGTGCTTTGCTCTTCACTACTGCATGGCTTTAATTTCCACTGCAATGTATAAGGAACAAAGACCACAAAATAATGTTCAGAGATGCCAGCAAAAGTAACTGATAGTTCCCCCCAAGCTGAATTTCATTTTGAGCAGGCAGTTTCATCAAGAAATGACCTACACACAAAAGAACACCAGAAATGACTTTCTCCATTAGCCCTGGGACAAGCTATTTGTTTCAGCTAAATCTTCCCTAGGAGTCTGACAGAAATTTGGAGAATGTCATCAGAACAGAACGGCAACCCCTCCATGATTGAAACAGTAGTGCACGGGAAGATTATCTTCAATGCCTAAAATTACTCAAGATGATTTCCATGGACGTTAGTTCACAGAATTTGACAGAAAAGGACACAAAACCATGTTTCACCTCCAAAGAAATAGGTAAAGATAATGTAATTATTGATGATGGGTGCATTCCAAAGTTACCCTAACTCCCTCCCCATAAGCTACAATGGGTTTGTTGTTGCCCAGACAATCCACAGTCCACCTGACAATTGGCTCACCACGGGTTCCTCTCCCTCTACCTTCCTTCTTGGTTCTCCTGCAGCTATCTCAGGGACTCTAGCAGAACAGACCTGTCTGCCCCCTCATGCTGCAGTTTTGCTCACTGCAGGATTTTCTTCCTTTAATTTTGCCCACCCCCTCTGGCAGATCATGATCTCTGGTTCAACAGCCAGTTTTAACAAACTTCATTTTCACAGCCAGTAACAGCATCTTTTAAGTGCATAAGCATTATGTTCTTTTCAAAAAATGTTCATTTCCTCCTCAAAATTCCATTTTAAAAGGTAACCTGCATTTTGATGGCTGGCTCTCAAAACTCCTCTCCCCTGAAAATGTGTTAGAATACACTGTTGCATTTTCCTAAATGAATTGTATCCTAAGGAAGAGTCACAGCAAAAACAGAAAAAATAAGGAACCTGCTATGAAGTGAAAATCTTGCCACCCCACTTCCATGAGCAAAGATCGCTTGTGGTGTTGATTCCTTTGACAGTTATCATTTTGACATCTGTGGGGAAAAAAGAAAAGAAGGGGGCCTCTCTGGTTTGGTATTTGCTTCACTATGACAGTAACTCCCAATGAGGACATTGTCCCACTGAGGTTTCCCATTTTCACAGCTGTAGAACTGTGCACCTCTGCAGCTGTGCTAGCACCACTCAAAGAATAATTTTGAAGTATGACAATACCCGAGTACTTAGTTGGCACAAATAACCTTTCCGTTTTCACTGAAAGTTTGCCAAACACTGACAGCCCCTCCATTTGGATATTTGGAAATTTGTAGAAAGTATTACTGGTTGTCAAAACAAAGATTTTGCTCTCTGGAGTGGGGGAAGGTTAAAGTGAAGAAAAGCTGGGGTGAGTTAAAAGGAATCATGGTTATAGATGGGAGGAATCTATCAAGTAACAGTCACCCTAAAGCATGGGTCCTCAAACTATGGCCCATGGGATGGATCTGGCCTACGATGCCCATTTATATGGCCTGCGCCACCCCCTGCCCCCTCACTGGAGATGGTTTTGGACTCGTTGGGAGATCTCCAAGCAAGCAAGCCACCGCTACCCACCTGCCCTGCACTCGTGCGCTCGCCACTGCCTTGCAGCGCAGGCGGGAGGTGATTTGCTTGCTCGGAGATGGTTTTGGACTCACTGGGGGATCTCCAAGTAAGCGAGCCGCCACCGCGCGCACCTGATGCCTCACTGGCCTGCGCCCAGCCCGCACCTGTCGCCGCCGCCTTTCAACTGGCCCCCTATTGAAAAAGTTTGAGGACCCCTGCCCTAAAGTATAGACAGTGGCCCAGGTGAGCTTGGGAAAAGCAGCGAAGAGTTTTTGCCTTTCCACAATGGGAATGGTCACCTGGGTTTGCACCACACAACAACCCCCCATGGCTTGTACCTCATCCAGTAAGTTTCCATGAACTTGAGACATGACTTGATGAAGGCAATGGAAAGAAAGGAAGTCAGAGTATGTTCTGATCAACCAAAGCTTGCTTCAACATTGCCAAATCCTGGTACAATTCTGCTCAGTTAAAAAAGTTTGAAGGGTGACCTGAATTTAGTTGCCTCATTGGTTATCAGTGCTATGAATGGTGTCAGGCACTATTCTCATTTTATTGTACTAGAAATCTGAAAGTACTCCTACTCAAGTGACAGATGCAGAAATTAGTCTGAGGGTACTGCCAGCACTGGTTATTCTAGCTTAAGAAGTCCCTTCTAGAAATAAATTCCACATTAGAGAAATGTTCCTGCAAGCAGATCACCTTTGCTTGATAAGGCCGCTGTTTTGTTGAAGAGGCTACAAATGATGTAGGAAGACATTTATGACAATTTCTTTAAAGATAAGGAATGTCACCTCTCTGAAGTCACTGTTCTTTGCCACTATCTCCTCTCTCAGTGTTCATTTCAAAGGGAACAATACAAACCTAGAACCTTTTAGGGAATCATTAAACATTCATCTGTATTTTAATAAGGAAAAATAACTGAAGCTGGTATATTTCTCTAAACTCGTAAGAAATAAAAAGTCTGGTGACCTGGTCACAGATTCACTACCTATATTCATATATTTCATTAAGCTTACATCTTAATATGCAATACAATCTTGAATAATTTTGGTTAACAAGAGATGGAAAAGCAGAATAAACCATAGAAGTAGATCACACTTTGCAAACATGGCAGTAAACTGTTCTACTGAATATCCTGAAGAAACTACTGCAGATAGTGCACCTCTAGAAAAAAGGACATACTAACATGACAGCCTTTGAAACAGCTCTGCATTTTTCTTAGGGTGGAGGAAAACAAGTGGCAGCTTGATTCCTGGGTTATACAACAGTACTACAAATATAATTTATTTATTAGATTTTTATCCTGCCCAACAGCAGGAGCTATAAGAATTGTCTTACAACAGTTTTTCCTAGAACCAAAACCCTTCTCCCCAGGCACTATTTTGGAAGATTGCTTTGGGTAACATATAGTCTGCTGAAGAGGTCTGGAGATTACTATTGTTATTAAATAGCACATCACACCCTTTTTCCTCTCTCAAGGAACCCACGGTGGATTACCTATTTTTCCTACCACTTTTAACCTCACAATAACCCTGTGGAGTAGTTAGTTGAGGCTGAGAATCTATGACTGGCCTAAAGTCACTCAGTGTACAGCGGTACCTTGGCTCACGAACTTAATCCGTTCCAGGACTCTGGTCGTGATTCAAATTGGTCGTGAGTCAACTCAAATTTCCCCATAAAGGTCAATGTAAATAAATTTAATCCGTTCTGCAACTATTTTTTTTACTCATAAAAATGTGAAGCAAAGTGACAAAGAACAACAAAGTTCATGGCCATCTCCCCCCCCCCGCGATTGTGCGGGGGGGGGAGACAGGTGTGATTACAGGCGCGCTGGGGGGAGGTGGGCACGGGCACACGGGGAGGGGGCCCGAACGTGCGGGGGGTTGACACGCTCGCAATTCTCACCCGATGCAGAGTCGGTGACCTGTGGTAAATTTTTTATGAAATTTCTGTTCGCGACCTGATTTGGTCGAGAACTGAGGCATTCGTGAGCCGAGGTACCACTGTACTTCATGGGTAAGTGGGGACTAGAACCTGAATTTCCCAGTCCTCAGTCCAATGGCTTGGGTCCTGGTTACCTAACGGAGCGCTTACGTCCATACGTGCCCTCCTGCCCCTTGAGATCGGCAGCAGAGGCCCTTCTCCGAGAGCCCTCCGTAAAGGACATTAGGAGGGTAGGTACTCGGAGGAGGGCTTTCTCTGCGGTGGTGCCCAACCTATGGAATGCGCTCCCCAGAGAGGTCCGCCTGGGGCCATCGTTATTTGCTTTTCGGCGCCAGGCCAAGACCTTTTTATTTAAACATCATTTTAATTGTTGATTTTATTTATTGATTTTAACAACTTTGGCCAGGATTCTCCAACTGTATTTTATTGTACTAATGATATTTATTTATTTGTAAGCCGCCCCGAGGCTTAGGCGAATGGGGCTGCATATAAGTCTGCTAAATAAAGAAACAAAATGCTCTAACCATTTAACCATTTGTGATCTCTCAATTGGCTTAGTAAAGGTACATCACTTATATGTATTTGTGATTTTTTTATGGTCATCACAGCTGCCTTTGTTTGTTTTGAATCTGGAAACACATCACACTAAGTTCAATGGCATTTATTTCCAAGCTGGTCTACCTACTGGTCTACCAAGTAAAATCCCAAACCAAAGAACAGGTAAGTTACCTGTAAATCTATAAAGGTATTTAAATTTGATAGATGTTATGCATGTTTACATATCATTATGTCAGGTGGAACACTTTCTGAAAATTATTCATGTTTAGACGTATGTTACATAGAACTAATTAGTGACCTAAGAACTGGTACAACACCGATCAAAGTAAAAATCTGAAACAGGTACAATATGGTCAAATTTAAAATCAAGATTATAATAAATTTATTATTTGATCACCAGGTCACTCTTGCTGCAGTGGGGAGGAACTAAGGAATACCTGGGTTGTTCAGTGTGATGTTGGGAGAGAGACAAAACAGAGCTGGAATGACTAGACAGTAAAAGTCAGCATGCTTAGTTGTGCTAATTCACAATAATCCAGGCTTTGAAAAAAAATGTGAAATGCAAACCATGCAATGACTGCCTTTTGAAGTGGGGCTCTTGTGCCACAATCCATCAGTTCTGGTCAACCTGGAGAGCCTACTTAGCCATACTTAGTTTTCCTGGTCCAAGAAACATTTATTTTGCAATACAAATTACTTGGCTAAGGTGATCTGTAGGCAAAATGTTACCACTATTTAATAGCAAATTGGACAGACACCTGTATAACAATAGGAATCTCCAAGAATCTACCCCAGCGTTGGGGATGCACCATTACTGGACAATCTACATGCAAAAACAAGAGATTTTTCTATTTCCATCTAGTGAAGGGAAGAGAAACCAGAGGAGATATACTCAACTTGAAAAGGAAGTTGCGAACCTTTCTCCTGTAGCACAAGCACCATAAGCCCCCCAGTTAGATGGAATTGCATGCATTCTCCATTACAGACAGCCAGGTATAGTTCTTTCTCAAAGAGAGGAAGACCAGACACTGGCACCAGGAGAACCTTACCAAAGACACAGCAGTTCTTCATGAAACCAGGCAGGCAGTTTTCACAGGGCTGTGCTAGTTACACTATATTTGTCATTTTTGTATGTCTTTTCCTGTTGTTTTGCTACTTCAAACTGCTGACTGATGTACATTTAAAATCCAAAATTGCTCTATTTTTCTCTGAATCTTTAAAAAATCCTTTACCCTTTCATGAAAAATCAAGCTGCGTGCTTTAAGGATGAAAGGCTGGAGGCTCATAAGGGGGCACACCATAGTTCGGCTTATGCTATGCTGCTGCCCACAGGCTGCCCACAACACGCTGAACAAAACCTGCATTGGATTTGTTTATTAGATTTATCACCCGCTCCACTAGCCACACAGCTCCCTGGGAAGATTACAACCATAAAACCATATAAAAACAGTATAAAATAAAAAACATCTCAAACATGAAAATGACAATAAAACAAAAATAAAAGCACACACACCAGAACACCAGATTTCATAAAAGACATATCCCCTTCTGTTGAAATAGCATTAAAAACCAGTTTGACAATTAAAATACTGGGGGAAGTTGGTAAGCCACCATCCGCTCAAGCACCTTGCCAAGAAGGGGATAATTGCAACTGGTCTAGTTATTAACGTCCCCTGGGTCCAAACTGGTTTGTTCCCATAAGGGCACAAGGGGGCGGTAGACCTTGGACTCCTTGGGCAGTCATGTCCAAAGAACCATGGCCTCTCAAAACAGAGCCTGGATTTGTTTTATTTTGGGGGTTGGCATCCCCAAATAGGCTGTCTGTGGGTATCCTATAACAAAATATGGTTTGGTGACCAGAAATAGTTTGTTTCTAACATATGGAGACTGACTTAAGTCATTCCACATTTTAGAGTAACTGGAACCCCTCATTCACATTTTGTAATTTACACATAAGTAGTCCTACTGAGTTGCCATTGTCAAAACATGCTTAATCTCCTTAAGTTCCTTACCTTTACATCTTTTCTATAAATCAAAACATGGCTATGGCACCAAAGTAACCCAGAATCAGTTGTGTAGGGCACTTTTATATCCCAAACATCCTGTCTCCCAACAAAGGAACAAACAGAAGTCCAATACAAATCAAGCTGATACTCTTTTAATTTAGAATCTACTGCTATGGTACACAAAAGCCGTGCTATGATATTTTAAAGTTAGTAGGGGAAACTACTATTATGCAGATAGTCAATAGTATGAAGATGTTATACTGTTATGCAAAATTTCTTGCCTTGCAAAAAAGAATTAAACATTACATTCCTATGATTGCTGAAAGCTATTCTTATGGTGACTGGAACCTCCTGAGCAAACATTCCAGCCAGAATAAAGGCTTTTCAGAACCAACATTTTTATTACTTGAGTCACTTTTCTCTGGGCCAAAAATGACCCCAGGTATGACTAGTGTTAGTTTTTTGTTAACACAGGAATTGAGTTAAATAAGGGATGTGCGGACTTGAGATTTAAGGCACATACTTTTTTGTACCAGGACTCAAATATCCACCATGCATAGCCTAAAACAAAAGACTTGGAATTAAAAGAATTCTGAACCCAGGAATTTCTTTGGAATATGAGAACTAATGAAATTCACAGTTATTCCAAACAAAATCCCAGTTCTGCTTACTCCAAGCTTCCCTTTTTTTCAGCAGGATAATTTGGTATGGTTGAATAATTTTGTTGCTGTTATTATTAGACAAGTGACAGTCAGAAATCCTTGCTGATATACTGAAGACATCTACCAGTAGATCCAGATCCAACCTTCTGCCCAGATGCAGTTTAAGCCATGGCTTGTTGTAATGTCTGAACCCAGACCTTGTGTCTGCTCTGAATTTGACGTGTTCAGAAAAAGTAGTCTGAAGAACACTGAAGAACACTGAAGACTGGCAAGGTGAGCAAAAAACAAACAAATCAGAAATAAGAAAAATGAAACTATAATTTGATTCCTTGTCTGAAAGACAAGGCAATTGCTAACTTACTAAACAACAAACCATGTTAACCTAAGTCATCATTATGCACAAATCTCTTCAGACATACTAAAATAAGTACATTTATAGCTATTGGTTAATGCCTCACTCCAGAGTGTATACTAATGAATTCTCAGGTCTTGAAATATTTATAACTATTGCAATAAAAATGATTTCCAAGTCAAACTTAAATGGCTTGAATGTAATGTTTAAAATCATACTAAGTATGCTTTACTGATCCCCCTTCTCCCAAATTATTTCAATTGAACTATTTTCAATACTGAAGAACTTTTGAAATTATTGTACAGCATATAAAATTAACATGACATATCTTAGGACTGTACATGACATATATCAAAGAAATATGTTAAAACAGATCTCAATCTATTTAGGACAGTGAACAGATTTCTGGAAAACCCACATCACTGCAGATATGAGTCAAAATGTGAATGCTAACAGCAATGGCCACATCCCTGCCAATAGATGCTCAGTAGCATGTCCTAGTTCCCACTGAATTTTCTGCAAATTTCAGCAAGGGGCTCCTTACACTGCCAGAAAGGTTGTGCAGTGGTACCTTGGCTCACAAACTTAATCCATTCCAGGACTCTGGTCATGACCCAAATTGGTTGTGAGCCAAGTCAAATTTCCCTATAAGGTTCAATGTAAATAAGGTTAATTTGTTCTGTAACTTTTTTTAATCAGAAAATTTTGAAGCAAAGTGCCAAAGAACAACAAAGATTGCGGCCATCTCCCCCCCAGCATGACCACAATCATGCCCATCATCCTGGCACATGCCTGTCATCCTGGCTGCGGTTGTGGTCATGCAGGAAAGATGGGTGGGATCTCGGCCATCTCTCCCCCCCCCCCCGGCACAATCACGGCCATCTCTCCCTCCCTGGCACAACCGTGATCACACCTGTCTTCCCTGTACGAGCGCGACCACGATCGTGGCCATCTCCCCACTCAGGGTTGCCACCCAATGCGGAGTTCGTGACCCGAGTCAACTTTTTTATGAAATTTTTGTTCACGACCTGACTTGGTTGTGAACTGAGGCATTTGTGAGCCGAGGTACCACTGTATACTTACCTTCCAAACCTTCTGTCAACTGCATACAGCCATCAACCACTTACTTCATGCTGAACTCTAAAGCAGTTCCACAAGTGATTTTCATTCCCTTTTCTCTCTGTTAAATCTGGCACAAAGTAAGAGGAAAGGACATTTCCTTCCTGGAGTATTGTGACTGGACATGAGAAGGACAAGTGCCATTTCTCACTTCACAGTGGCCTCTGGAAAAGGTAGAACTTCATATCTTCCTTGTTGCATCTCTAAAATTCACTGGAATACAGAGAAGACCAGTCCCCTTTGCCAAGTTTCCCACTCATTACAGAAGACTCATTACAGAAAAGATCAGGTCAATGAGAAACAAACATTTGTTGAATTGTATCAACAAGCTAAAATCTGCAATTTCCTGGTCTTCCTTTTCTCTTTCCCTTTAATTGACAAGAAATGTGGCATACCTGAAGTCAATTTTTGCACTGCTATATAAGCCACTTGGGTTCCTTGCAAGAGGAAGAAAGGCACAATATAAATGCAATGTAATACTAACAACACTAAATACAGGCAGTTTCCGGGTTGCAAACATCCGAGCCATGAACACACCATACTTAGGAACAAACTGGCATAAAATATTCATTTAAAAATTCAAATTAAAGGTCCACTATAGGAAATCATTATCACCATAGAGAGGGGAAGTGGACCAAGCGAGTGCCTCCAAAGCACCACCACAGAGAGACAGAAAGTAAAAGTGTAGAGAGGGAAGCTTCCAAGACAGGCCTTCATGCTTCTCCCATCCAGAGAGAGAAATGTCTCCATTACTTCCTTGCTGCAAAGAGGCGACACTGGTGAGTTTGGGTGGCAGGAAAGGCTAGATATATTCATTGCTTTTACACTTTCACAGGGATCCTCTGCCCCTAACCTCCATGAATGTGGTGGGCTGATTATACATTATCTGACTTACATACAAATTCAGTTTAAACACATATTTCTGTTTTCTCAGTAATGGAGTTTGATTGTAACCCTGTATGCTAAATTGTACAGTTTTATAAGCCAAGTTATACAAATATGTGGTTAAAGCTGTAAATAAGTCATGTTAGATAAGAAAATATTACATATATTTCATAAGGCAAAAAGGCAGGATATAAATACAGTGTGCTAGTACTAATAAACATGATTTTTACCCCTAATTTCCATTGTTTCCCAAAAAGATAAAACATGCTTTCCCTTTCACAATGGATTGAAATTTTCAGAAATTTTATATCTCTAAGAAATACGTAATTAACTAGTAGATAGATTTAATCTGCTGAATTAAGAGCCAACATGTATTAGTTAAATGAGCTTACATCTAAAATGCATACTTTTAAAGTTAAGGCTGTTTAAATCAATGTTGTCACTCCCATCTCTGCCTGAGAATTGATTTGTTTTTTGGATCTAATTTAGATCACTTGTCTTCCACAATGATATCATCATACCTGCTTGCTAAAAGTGGAGATGAAAAGGAAAAAAGGAGGAGAATGAGGTTACACTTGCAGTGACTGAGCTATTTCTACCCCATCACACTCCTGGGGCAGCAGTAACCTTTTTGGTCTAATACAGTTTGAAATACATACACTTAGAAGGAAAAAGCAGGGCAGTTTCCAAAACAAAATGAATTTTTAACCCCTTCTAAATCCCACTTGAAGAATGTAGGTTTTCTGTTTGACAAAAGAGCTGAAAGTGTATTTTAATTCAGGGTAGTTTGCATGTTCGTCTTACAAAACTATGGGGGTATTTGGGAAGCATGATCCCTCCCACCAAAAAGTAAGAAGATCTTGCTATGACATATGATGCCACCACTCAGCTGACAAAGGACTCCAAAGGGGGCTTAACTCACCTAGGTCCTCAGGGGGTCACTAGATAGGGTGGGTACCAGCTGAAAACTTTTCCAGCAGATTCCCTCTGCCCATTACCCATGCTGGTTCCTTATTGCAACTCCTGCATAGCTGCGGTCATCCCGGAATGCGAAAGTGCACCAATTTTAAAAATAAATTATCAACTGCAAAAATTAGGAAGGACATAAAATAACTTAAAAAATGACAAGCAATGACTCCAAGCTACCACTTGGACACCTTGAGGGACAGCTCGTGGTTGATGAAAGGGGGATCATGAAAGCCAGATTGACAACTGGCTTTTGCAACAGCTGTGAAAGTTTTATGGGAACAACCAAGCTGTGGCAAACCTGAAATGGCTCATGAAAGCAAATAGGAGTGGGAAGGACCACTCTTGAGGCACCTGCCCAGAGCTACACTTATCATACTCCCATACATTCTTTGCAAACACCTCTGCACACAACTGTGTGCCCAATTTTTTTCATTGTGGTGGGCAACTACTGGCAGTCCCTTCGAGGCACAGCTCCGACACCTGGGAGGAACAGCTTGCAGCTGAAAATCAAGCTTTGAGAAAAGCAGCTTACAGCCACCTTTCAAAATATGAGGGAAAATACTTTCAGAAACAACATCCAAGCTGCAGTGAACTTTTTGCAGTAAGGGTGGAAAAGCTTGGTGTTTCCATGATATCACTATCTGTGGGAGGACCAAAGAGGGAGGGGAAACTGCTACCCACAATGTGCCCAATTCTCCTTTGGACTCATCAGGGTAGGGTGGTTTATCATGAGGTACAAACCCAGCCATTGTGATACTTGCTCTGTCTCATCATTTCTGTATGCACAACTGCTATGTATATGCATCAAACTTGTCCTCATGCCAACTGCCCAATCAAAAGCATAATCGATGAAGCTGCAATCCAATGCATGCTTAGATTTTTGTCATTGTTGTTTGCTTGTTTGTTTTTACTGTACTACTTCAAGTATGACTGGCTATGAAATGCTGGTAGTTGAAAGCTGAAAGTGCACAGGATGGTGCTTCAGCCGTCCACGTGCAAGTACTTTATGTGATACGGAATAGATATTTAAGATCTGCATAGAAGGAGAAAAACAGGTTTGCAAGTACAAATATCAATTAGGAATAGTCACACTTAAACACCACTTTGATGCAAGTATTCTGGCTTAAACAAACTGTGATCTGAAAAAGTTCCATGCTCATGTACGTAGCCTTTTATGATAGCAGGGCAAACAAACCATAATGGGATATTTTCTGGGACATGTAAACCCAGAATGTTTGCTAAGGGGTCTCAATCAAATCGGGATCATAGGCCAGCTTTAAACCAGGGCATGTCTACTTATGAATCCTAGTTTGTTTGAACATACTTCAGTATAATTCTGGGTTTGAATTCCTTCCTAGTTGTTTACAAACTCTCACAAAGAGAAGAATAATGCCATCTGTGTATATAGTGGATAATGATTTAGTGGTAACAATTCTGCCAGCTGCTGTAGTCATGTGCTGTCAAGTTTTGGAGTTATGGTGACTCCATGAATGAAAACCCCCCAACAAGTTCTGTCCATCACAGCCCTACTCAGCATTTCAAGTCTGTGGCTTCCATATGAAGTCAATCTATCTCATGTTCATTTTTCTTTTTCTTCATCTGCCTTTGACATTTCCTAGCATGATTGTTTTCTCATGATGTGTCCAAAGTGTGACAGCCTCAATTTTGTCATTTTTGTTTCTAGAGAAAGCTCCGGTTTGATTTGATCTATGACTCACTTGCTTGTCTTTCCACTGGACCAGGCTCTCCTCCAGTGCCATGTTTTGAATGTATCAATTTTCTTGCTGTCACACTGCCAGTAATCAACATAAATGACAATTCCACTGCATTATAAAATTATTTTTTTGTGAGTGGCTGACATATTGAGGGCCACTGGGAAATTTTCAATTACTTCTTTAATGAGCAACAGCTAGTCTGGTATGATCATTTGTACTGGACTGGGAATCAGGAGATTTGGATTCTAGCCCCCCACCCCCCTAGCCATGATGCTAACCAGGTAACTTTGGGCCAGTTACTAGGCAATGTAAATTTGGGTCAGTTTTAACTCACAGGATTGTTGCAAGGATACATTGGAAAGGAGAAGGATGCAAGTCACTTTGAGTCCATTGCAAAAGGAGAAGAGAACTATTACAGTAATAAATAGTGTAAGATTGCACAGAAATTTAAGTTTTTAACAGCCTTCCTTGCTTTGCTACATCAAGACACTTGACACCCACACACAGTCACAGAAAACACAATTCATTGTGTTTAAAATGGAGGAAGAGGGAAGCCTACTATTTTTATATGCCCAATGGCTCCAGAGGTGTACCTCATGAGGAACCAGGGTAATTAAAAATGACTTTTTTAATCAAATCAAAAAATTGGATTTTTTCAATTTAAACCAGATTTTTTATTTAAATTGGTTTTTTTAAATAAAATGCTTTTTGAGTAAAACTCTATCTAGTTTTCTGCTTACAATACATTATAGTCCAAAGGGTAGTCATCATGAAATAAGGATTAGTTTTTAATTATTTAGCATGAGGCTGTATATTCAAGCAATGTTTACAATTTCTGGTAAATGAATTCTATTAATCCATTTGCAATGTCATGCTCTTCCAGAGGCTTCCATAAGATTATTGGACATTGTTTTTATCTAGAAGGTATTATCACAGATACATAGTTCTCAAAACTGTGAATTTGTGTCTGCAGAGATCACATGCTTCTTCTTTACAGCAAGAATGTTATAAAATAAACACAGAGTTGAGAAAAAGATCTTAATCCCACTGTTCTTTTGCAAATCAATGTACACAGAACCAACCCCTTATTTCTTAAGCAGTAAATTTCAAAAAATTCAATAAATAGATGATTATTGAGAGTGGAATAGATCTGCAGAAGAAGATAAGTGTGAGGATGGAGGAGCAAGCAGTAAAAATGAAACATTTTCAGCAGAATACTCCACAAGTCTTTGGATCTTTTTTGTATAGCCTGAGGTTCATGATATTATTCTTTCCGTAGAGGAGAAAACCTATAATGGCAGCAGGCCGTAAGAGAGACCCAGTTTGGGAATATTTTAATGAAGTTCCTCTACCTATGGGTAAGGCAGGCATGAGTGCAAATTATCTAGAAAACCATGACTTAAATCTATTCTTTGAATCAAATTCACCCTGTGAAAATACACAAGTTTGGTAACTGTGATTGACATAATGGATGTTCATCACTTTATGATATGATTTGATCTGATGAGAAGAATCAAACAAATTTACTCTGTTGTGAGAAGGAAGTAGACAGATGCTAGATACAATGCCTCATTTGTCTCTCTATATACACACATATACACAAACTGACATTCTCATTTTCATGGTTTTCTACATCTACTGCTTGTTCAACAAAGTTTCTCTGCTGTGGAAAAGCATAAAAGATGTTCTGGTTTGTTTGCATGTATGCACTTGCCCACTCATGTGTTCTTTTCTTGTAATGTTCTGAGTAGCATTTAGAAGTTCTTGTTTGGAGAACAATCCTACAGCCTCTGCAGAGAGTCCAAGGAACTATAAAACAATTCAGATTTCTTGATCTAAGATCAGAAACAGTGCTCTAAACTCAGAGCTGGGAATGAGAGCTCCAACACCTCTCCCACTCCTCTTCAGTTAGAGCAGGAAGAACTATACTGGCTCCTCTCAGAGGTCATAAAGCAACCTTGGAAAAGGAGAAAATGTGGTGTGTTGGGATTGGAGAGAAGGGGAGGCCAGAATACAAGATATCTTGCAGCTGCATCAGCTTCTTTCCCTCCCACCGCAGGATACACAAGCTACACAGGCAAAAAAACTGTCTTGCAAGCAGAAGGATGGGGTGGCAAAGAACATCTCCACCGTTCTTCCTGTTCTGCATAGGTTGTAAGGCTCTGAGTTTAGGGGCTTCCAAGCATCATGATAGGAATGTAGGTGCCTTTAATAATGTAAACATATCCTTCTCATGGTACAACAAAATATTGCACATTTATTGCAATAATTTAAAACATAGCTACTGAGTTAGGATTCAGATATTTTATATTACAGATTTAAAAGCCTGTCCATAATACTTTGAGTAGAGTTCACAGCAATGACTCTAAAATTTATTCACAGAAGTTAGCAGCATATACTACTAACATATTTGAGAATATTCAGTTCTTGCCAAACAGCATTCACTACTCCTCTTATTAAACTATCCCTAAATAACATTAGCAAGTAGTGGCATTCAAGAGAGGGCATTTAAAACAAAGAAATTGAAAAAGAAAAATCCTTGAAATAATGACTTTGCAAATAGAGATGTTTTGTCCTTGTACTCAGTATATTAGGCAGTGAATTAGAGTGTATAAACGGAAAACTGAAGGGACACACCAGTCAATTACTTTTTTGACATTTCAGTTTGCAGCAGTTTGCTGCTACATACAATTGAGGCAAACTATGGTATGCCAGAAACGGGGGGGGGGGGGGGGGATTAGCACATAAAGCCCAAAGATCAGATCAAACCATGGTTTGCTATTATGTATCTACAGCATGGTTAAGATAATTATATACAAAATTCAATAAAAGATACACACACACACACACAAACACATACATATTTACTGCCCCTAACAACAGCTCAGAAGTAGTCTAATGCCACATATGTTTCTTCTAAAACATTACTGCATTGGGCTCTTGTGTATGCTCCCCAAATGCAATGGATCATGGTCAATCTGCTTCCTGGGGCTTTATTTCCAGACCTTACCCAATTGTATCTAGTCTTTAATTATGACTGGGTTCATGTGACATGGCATCACACTGTATGTAATTAGCCATGATAAGTTGCTGTGTTATTTGAATCAAGACCATTTCCCACAGGATGGCTTGTTTTGGGGCAAGAAACCACCCTGACAACTTTTGGCTTGTTCTAGGGACTGCTGAACCCCCAGTTTCCTGTACCACAATCCTGATGAAAATCACCCATCACATTCACTATTCCATGGAGAAAACCTTGAATTACAGCCAACAGCCACTTGCTTCATAGGGATGGCAGCTTGTGGGAAGGCAGCTGTTTGCCCTCATGGTACGGTCCTGGTGAAAACTGGTAAAGGAGAGGAGTAACCATTTTCACCAGGACCGCATCTTGTAATCCTGATGGTGGTGGGGAGTCACAGCAACTATTTTAAAATAGGAAAGGACTCATTCACTCATGTGACAACTCAAGGTATGGTTTATGACTGAATTGTGGGTTGTTGTTATATGTGTATCTTGTACTAAGGCTTAACAATGGATTATTAACCACAAACAATCTAAAGCTCACAACCCATCAACAAACCATGGGTTCTCCATAGTTAACAACCCCATTAAACCAGAATGCAAGTTTCACACGTAACAATGATTCCATGATTCGATGACAGTGCATACTTAGGCCATACTTTGGGTTGTCATTACACATGAACCTGGTCATTAGATCAGCAACAGAGTTTGCAAGTTATCTAGTAATGCTGTGGCTCTTAGCCCCTGGTATAGTCACACTGGTTTGTTCTTGTCTTCCTTTTAAATGAAGTCACCTAATTTCTTGATATCATAACCACAGGATAGTAGTCAGCCTTTAAACACATCCAATGCTATAGTCTGAAAGAGCACATTGAGTTGGCCACCACACTTACAGCTCAACCCTATTTGTGCTTACTCAGCGATCCCAATGAGTTCAGTGGAGCCTATTCCTATAAAACCACACAGTGGATTGCAATCTTAGTGTTCTTCTTGAACATAGTACCATTCACAGCTACAAGATACTGAAACTGAATGTTGATAGAAGACAGGAGAGGAAACTAATTCAAGGATATAGTAAAGGAATAATTCTTACTAAACCTACTGTTGAATTAAGTCCAAATTCAGGATCTTGCATTCTGAATGGGCAAAGAAAAAAGAATGGAAAGGAAGAAAAAAGTGCAAGCAATAGTTTACACAATCTTACACAGATATCATCCTGGATATCTGTTTCAATTTAATTGTATAACGCATGGGTCCTCAAACTATGGCCTGCAGGCTGGATCCAGCCCACCATGCCCATTTATCCGGCCCACCTCAAAGCTTTAGGACTCACTCAGAGAAAACGATCTCCAAGCAAGTCCAAAAGCTCTGAGCTGGCACAGGCGTACTCAGTGGGGAGATGGCCACCATCGCGATCACACTCATGCAAAGAAGATGGCCACGATCATGGCTGAGCTCGGGGGGGGGGGTTCGATTTTCCCCCCCCCCCCCCCACCCCCGAAAAACCCTTTCCCCCCCCCCCCCCAGCACAATCGTGGACATTGTAGCTATGTCCCTTGAATATGGACATGCTCTTCCCCACCTCATCTTGGGCTTCTGCTGCAGCCCAAGCGAGTGAAGACATTTTTAAATTATTAATTATTTTCTAAATTTTAATTAAATTTTAATTAATTTTAATCGATTTTTAATTTTAATTAATTTTGATGTGCAGTGTGCATAGGAATTCATTCACTTTTTTTTCAACTATAGTTCAGCCCCCAACAGTCTGAAGGACAGTGAACTGTTCCCCAGTTTTAAAACTTTGAGGACTCCTGGTATAAAGTATGGTCAAATTCAGCAGTACATAGTATTTCACCTGTACTTACAGAAGTTATGCTGTCTGAGTGCTAAGTCTCACTATGATTTTCTATTGTTTGTGCAATAACAAGAAACTAGTGACAAGTTTTAAACTGCTGAAAAATGTAGGAGGCACCATACATGCATCTGTAGCTTCCATGTAGCCTGAAGTGCCTGATCCTGCCTAATCTTGGAAGCTAAGCAAGATCAGAAGTGGGATGGGTGACTTGAGTGTATGATTCTATGATTATTGCTGTCAACTGCCTAGAGACCTTTGGCTATGGGCAGTATAAAAATGTAATAATAATAATAATAAATCTGGGATAGCAAGTATGTATACAGGCATACCTCATGTTACTGTGCTTCGCAGATATTGCATTTTTTTTTTTTTTTTTTTACAAATTGGAGGTTTCTGGCAACCTTGTATCAAGCAAGTCTATTGGCATATTTTTTCCAATAGCATCTGCTTATTTCATGTCTCTGTTTGGTTTGGCAGTATTTCAAACTTTTTTTCAGTATTATTATATTTGTTATGGTGATCTCTGATCTACTGCTGGTGAAGATGCTGTGAACACTGTTGAAATGACAATAAGGGATTGAGAATATTACATCAACTTGGTTGATAAGCCAGCAGTAGGGTTTCAGAGGACTGACTCCAACTTTGAAAGAAGTTGTATTGTGGGTAAAATGCTATCAAACAGCACTGCAAGCTAGAGAAGTAGTTTGTGAAAGGAAGAGTCAATTGATGTGGCAAACTTCATTGCTGTCTTATTTTAAGAAATGGCCACAGCCACCCCAGCCTTTGGCAATCACCACCCTGATCAGTCAGCAGCCATCATCATCATCATCAAGGCAAGACCCTCCACCAGCAAAAAAGATTATGACTTGTTGAAGGCTCAGATGATGGTTAGCATTTTTTGCAATATTTTAATTAAGGTTTGTGTAATGCCATTGCACACTTAATAGGCTACAGTATAGTACAAGCATAACTTTTATATTCACTGGGAAACCAAAAAATTTGTGTGACCACTTTATTGCAATATTCACTTTACTGCAGTGGTTTGGAATCGAACCCGCAATATCTCTGAGGTATGCCTGTAGTTAAAATGAAACCCTTTCATATATGCCAATAAATTAGACTGTCCTAGCAGCTATATAAGCACAGTTATTACCATTATTAAAATACTAGCAGAACTGTTTCATGTTGAGAAGCAATGTAAACATACTTCAGAATTCACATAAACATAGAACATAAAAATGTTAATTCGAACTCAAGTCTAAAATGTCACATCAAATCCAAACCTGAACATTAGCTTCCCTCCTCTAATAGCTCGTAATTCTAAAACTACCAGCATTTCTAACAGAGATTGCACTGCGGCTGCAGCCAATGGATACTAGTGGCTGCAATGTCAGCAAGGGTACTTATCTGCCTATTTTAATAGCATGATAACTCCATTAAAGTTTACACTAAAATTCCAGAGAAAATATACAGCCCTGCTAACACTGGAGCGTCCAGCCTCTGCAGGCTGCAGTACATTTTAGGATCAGGTTGCAAATCTCACTTGCACCCTGAATCTAAATAAACATACTGGAAAACAGCTGATTTCAGTTTTCAATACTCCCACTTAAGTACATTTAGAACACCAATGTGAGGCAAGTTCCATTAAAACGAAGGAGACATATTTATGCAAATATATAACAGGACTTAGAAAGGAAATGTTAGTTTCACACTTCCTTTCTCAACACAGACTGTTCTAAACTTTTGGAAAAGAGATAAATAGAACAGTCAGTCAAAGCAGATTTCAAAACTATTTGCTCCAGTTATTTTATTAGTATAACAGGATTGAATCCAACTTTGTCATTTCACCAGCAGAGGGTCCCCCAATCCTGGAGCAGAGGGTTTCAGGGGGAAGGAGAGGACGAGTTATTTTCCTACAGCAGTCTGTATCCATTATGCTGACATATATAAACCACACATTGTCATAAATATTTGGTCAAGTTTGTATAGTTCTCTGTAAAAAACCCAGATAACTGCTGTAGAGTTTAAAAAACAGAGTACATTTTTCTAACTCAACACTACTAAGACAAGATTGCTAAACCCTGGGGGTGGGAAATCTGTTATTTCATATATAATATAATGCATTATTTAAGGAGTACATTCCTCTGTGAAGTAATTTTAAAAGCCTCTTAATAACCACACATGATTCATACCACCAAACACCACACATCTACAAATAGTTTCTCCCATATATATTTCATGTAGCATACCACTCTTCTGTAGAGCATCTTAACTTTCTCCTGGGGGTAGACAGATCAAAAAACAACCCTTTACCTACTACATTAGGGGAATTCTTACCCTACTGGGACAGAAACCTAATTTTAACTCCAAAGCTATAGCAGTAATCATTTTCTTCACAATATATACACTAATGCACATATGCTATATATCATAACTATAGATTATGATATGTTATGCACTAGATAATATATACTATATAAGAATAATACTGCCCTTTTACAAAGCACTCAGGATACAAGTAAAAATAAGGCACTACATTTTATTTGTAGAATATATAAATACAGCTTAACATAATTCGGCAGATATTAACAACCAGTTTAGAGGCATACAAGTGTTCTTTCTCAGATCCTATAATGCCCAGAAGCATTCATGAAGCTCTTAGCAGACAGTCTAATAATGTTAACAGTGCAATCCCATACAGGTCTACTTATTAGAAAATCCCATTTAATTTAATAGAACTTGATCTGAAGCAGAGTAATCCTATGGGGGTATGGGAGGGACAATCTGCAGAACAGCAAAATCAAAAGCTCTATCCATTAGAATAGATGTGTGTGTGTGCATTTTTACCCCTTTTAATTGGTCCGTCTTTTCTCCCACAAACATGTATCCATTAAAATTGGTGTGCCAGTTCCAAGGCTGCCATTATATAGCATGGGGCAGGGAGGTCCAAATAAAGAGAAGGCTTTGGATCAAAGGCTTTGTTTGATCTGTGCCCAACATGCCCCTTTTTTATTCTCTCCATGTCAAACTACCTATAGTATAGCACTGACAGACTTTCTGTTACAGGAAGAAATCGAAATGAGTATAGTCCTCCCTGTCTGCCAGCACAAAGGGATTCTCCTACATCCTAAGGCTCCTGGGATGCTCTCCTAGGGGATATAAGATTGCAGCTTTGAAGAGGTTCAAGCCATGTTTACTGATCTGGAATACTGTCTGATTATTATCAGAATATTAACTGATCTGTTGAATATTCTGTTAAATACCAAAGTCCTTATCAAGACTTAAGAGTGTTATCTTAACACAGCAGTAATTTCATTCAAAAGCCTGTTGCTTGACCTATACCAGGTGAAACACCTACCTGGTTTTCTGTATTTGTCATCACACCTAGGAAGTTCCTATTCTATGGTATTTATCATTTCATTCTGGATTGCTTATTCCAAGGGGAAGACAAAGTAATTTGTGAGAATATATTGCTATGTTGGATATCTATGGATAATGCAACAGCCCTAAGACACCTAATCTATCCTTTCTAGAAGATGTGTTGCCAAACACCTTGAAAAAGGCCACTAGCTGAAAACACAACTCACTGGACAGCAAGGATCAAGGTCACAATATGGAAATGTTTTTAGATAGGGCCTTAGCTCTGAAGGCCAAATTGCCTCTGCATCTCAGGCTTTTCAGTGTGGCTGGTGTTGCCTCCTGGATACAAATAGCCTGTCCACAGGTTATCTATGCTTATTGCATCTCACCTGAACTATTACAATACCCTTACACAGAACAGCCTCTGATGTGTATCTGGAACCTACAGCTGGTAACATTTTACTGAGAGCCAGTATAGTGCTTAAGAGTGCTGAACTGGGACGCAGAGTACATGGGTTCTAGTCCCTGCCAGTCACAGACCACAGCTCAGGGTTCTTGTCCTAAGGATAAGATTGAGAGGAGGAAAACCTTATAGGTTGCCTTGAGAATGCCTATAAGAGGAGGAAAGAGAGAATATAAATGCAATGTAAGAATAATACTTAAAATTACTACATTGCATTTATATCCTGCATTTAATAAATTTCTTGAAGTAAAATTTAATCGATACACAAATATAACCCATTTTCCAAGTTTGCAATACAGCTCAACACACGTTTATAAACCATAGTGTATGAATGGGAAGCATCTGGCTCTCCAGATATTGTTCTACTGTAACTCCCATCATACCTCACTACTAGTTATGCAGGCTAGAGCTAACAGGAGTTGTAGGCCAACAGCTTACATATATTATCCAAACCTGCCACAGCAGAATGCCACTAAGAGAAGTCATCACTAGGAAGGGCACCCCTCCCAGTCTTTATAAAAGACAGCTTCTGTGTGCAACACACACACACAAAGAGGAGGGAAAGAGGGGGAGAGATAGAAAGTTGAAAATCATGGGAATTACCAGACTTTCAGTAATCTGTTTCCTATAAGTACTGTGGGACACTATATAGAACTGCACTCACTCTTTACAGAATAAGTTCAGATATAGAATTTTTCCTCTATGAAAATGCACCTACAAAGCAATGCATATAAAACTATATAGATTCTGCAGGAAAGTGACAAGAAAAGGCTTCGAGTATTAAAAAGTGACCAACATTCCTTCCAACCCTGAAGTTGCAGAAATGGGCAGGAACAGTCACCACATGCTAGCTCTAAGAATGACAGAAAAGGATAAGGGTGACTGGACAGCTCCATGGCTAAGATGCTTTAAGTGTCTTAAATATACAAGGATGAACCAGCAAGCCCTCTGCTCCACCCTTTCTTGATCCAGAGCTACTGCTTCTCCAGCAACTGCTTGGCAGCACTCAATAACACAGCCCAACAAAGGCTGAAACCAGCACTCTCACCCTATTCTTTCCTGTCCAACGAAGAGGCTGTTGGACTTCGGCTACTATTCAGCTGCACAGTTCCATGCCCTGCACTCAGCAATGTGTGACTCTCTACCTTTATCACCTGGGCATGGGGAAGATGTCTCCCTTGACTGCTATTTGTCAGTCTCTATCAAGGTCATGGTGGAAGGGACATCTTTAAAAGTATGTACTGTTATCCATTCATTTAATTAAAGACACAAGTATTGATGTAGATAATTGCAAGTCTTTTTTTAATATATGTTACATGAAAAGCTATACCTGAAATCACTGAAATTTCCAGACAAAGTTTGGAAACCCTACAGAGCTATAAAAATGGGGGATAGGGGCATAGCATCTGAAGCAAGCTTATATGATAAATAAAAATAACACACACAAATAGATCTTCCACCACCGTATGGACTCTCTGATGTAATTTGTTAGTCTTTTAAAAAGGGTGAAACAGACCAAACTAAAGAAAACTAGAAAATATGGACAAACTTTCGCAAAATGCACACTCCAGCATTTGGACGGGACTGTGAGAACGCTTTGAGGTTTCTGCCACGCAGATTTTTTAAAATAGCTTTAAATCCTAGGTTTTCAGTTTTTTCAGGCAAACAGGTAGTTAGCAAAAGCTACCAAGGCCGCTTCGAACAGGATACGGGAGGAGAAGGAGGCTGGCGCAAAGAAACTTTCACGAATTGCCTGGAGTTTGACACACGCACGCACACACTTTCCCCACTGGGTGCGGTGTGGGAATGGGAAGCCGAGGGCTGGGGCAGAAAGCAGCCGGGCCCCCAACGCAGGGATAAACCGGAGGGTAAGGAGGGTGGAGAAAAGGGGGCAGATACTCACTGGTTGGTCGGGGGCGCATTCAGTGGGATAGCCACCTCCTCCTCTTCGTATTCGGGCCCGTCCAGCGAGTCGCCTTCATCGACGGTACTCAGCCCACCGGCCGGAAGCGGCGGCTGCGGAGGCGGCGGCAGCGGAGGGAAGCCCCCGGCAGCGCTGAAGGTGCCTCCTCCGGCGCCGCCGCCGCCCCCCTCGGGAAGCAGGAGCGCCGGCGGCGACAGGCCCTTGGACATCTCCGCGGGGACAGGCCTAGAGGAGCCCGCCGGCTGGATACCGGGAGCGGGAGCGGCGCTCCAGCCGGAGCCCCCGAAAAGGGCGGCGGCTGCGGTGCCTTTGCTGCCGCTCCGCGCGTTGGCGGCTGGAGGGCAGTGTCCCCCAGGCTCCCCGGCCGCTCCTGAGCTGCCCTCTTCGCCTCCAGCCTCGGCCGCCGCCATCATGCTGCTCCGGCTCGCCCCACCCCTTCCCCGCCCCTTCAGCGGCCGGCCGCGGCCGGGAGGAGGCGACAAAGAGACGGAGGGGAGAGCGAGGAAGAGATTTCACTCGCCTTTACCTCGGCGAAGAGGGAGGAGCCGTCGGGGACCCGCCGCTGCGGGCGGAGAATGGAAACAATGGGACGGAGCGAGCTGCCCGCTCCGAAGCGAAGGCAGCCCGTCCCGTGGGCCGAGGTACCGCGGCGGCGGGCGGACGCCTCCCCCGCCCGCTCCCTCCTCCGCCACTTCACGTGCTCCCTTAGTGAGTCTCGCCCGAGCGGAGGTCCTCCGCCTGCGAGGAAGCAGCGCCTCCCACTCTCATCTTTCTCGACTCCTGCCGCCCCCCGTTCCCTCCAGGCTCCTCCTAGCGCGCATGCGTATCCCATCTACCGCCGACGCCTTGCACAAGCAGCCGTACTGCACCCACCCGTCCCTTTCTGAGGCGCTGACTTGGGAGCTGTTCTCAAAAGCGGCTGACTCTGCATCACGTTAGCGTCTGCTGTTTTCAACTACTGCTCGCATCCAGCCACCAATAAGCCTTGCTGCTTCGGCTTACTACACCTTAGCCATGGTTCACATTTTCAAATACTGTAGCTGAAGGATAACTTCAAGAGGGAGGAGCCATGCTTGTCTGCTGCGCTGGGTCCTACACTGCAGTCGCTAATATGCACGCTTACTTGGGAGTACGTCCGATTGAACTCACTCGGATTTACTTTCAAGTAAACTCTGCATGTGAATGCTCTATTCAAGATGCAACAGGGTTGTAAACTCCTGGGATGCTTGGAGTGGGTTCCTGTAGTTCTTTAAAGCTCGTGCAATAATAAAGCAGTTAAGTCCTTAAGGTTCCGCAAGACTTAGTTGCTAAGATTGGCAAGTCTGGACCCGTTTTCAAAGGTAAACACACGAAAAAGGTCTCTTAAACATCTTTAAAACTGATGAATGCATTTTGGAGTAAGCGTTTGCGACCTGGAGGCCATCTCTTTCACAAAAGTTTATGCAAAATAAACCTGGTAGTATTAAGACTCAAAATGGATATTATTATCTTTATGCCCTACATTCCTTTCAATATTCTCCCTATCTGGTTCTGTCCTCCTTATCACCATTCTAGCTAAGCTAAAACTGAGCGTTATAGCTGGAACCTGGGTTCTCTCGTTTGTAGCCAGCATTCTAAGCATTACGGTTAGAACAGACTTATCCATTGATCTATTGTTTTTAACTCGTGTGCAGCCAGATTTTCTCAGATGGGAGTAAGCCCCTCTGATTTCAACAGGGCTTCCTACAACTCAGCTTGGTGCTACGCTTAATTTTGAAGTCAGGGAGCTGGGCCTTATGGCCTTCTTGTCCCCTACCCACCCTTCCCATCTTCATAGAATCCACATCCCTAAGGAGATAGTCCTACTATCTAGGAGAATCCAAAATTACTGGCAGCAGTATCCAGAAACTATTGTTTTATCTTTATAGAGAGCAGGTCTTGTGTAAAGCTAATCAGTCTTAATTGCTCATTCAAGACCAGGCCACCCAAAATAGTTTGCATCACAACAGGCAAAAATACACTGTTGGGGTAATCCCCACCACTTCCACTACTGTGAGAACTGCAACTAAGATCAGAGGAAATAGGGAATTCTGAGGGAGTGACATACAATGTATGTGTTCCAGCTAATCAAAAATCGTATGTGTCGTGTCACTGTTAGCTCCACTGGTCTCTGTACTATATATTGAATTGCAAAGCTTTATGCACTTACCTGAAGATGTGGGACATATGAGAAGATGAATAGGTTTGGATTGCACTTGTGTCTTTGAGTGCATTCTGACTGTATAAAAAGTATAACAGGTTGTAGTATGGGGAGGGAAAATCACTCTGTTGAAAGAACACCTTGAACTTGAATAGACATAAGTTTTCTTGAATAACATCAATCAGATCAAAAATGCTTGAGATTTTTGGGTGCTTCTACATGAGCCTTTTATTATGCAATTTCCTTACTTGATTCACGGGGGTGGAGGGGTGGCATTTTTCTTACCTCAAAAGTCAGTTAAGGAAGAAAATATGGAATAACAGCAAAATTCTTTTGATTGTGCAACAGGACTTCCCTGTCCTCTCTTCTGCTTGCACCGGATTTCCCCGGTGTCTCCCAGATCTGCTCTAGAAGATCCCCAAATACCTCTGGAGCAGATTGTGAGGAAGGCAGTTGCAAAGGGAAGGGGAAATCCATTCTACCAGCTCTTTTCATTCTGTATGGGTCAGTACCATGGAATCCAAGTCTACTGAGCTTTGATTGTCCAGACTGGAGGTCTGGAAGCAAACCAATCATGGACTTGCTTGCAATCAGGCAAGACAACCCGTTTGAAAGTAGCTCTATTTTTGCTCATCTGCTTGCTTCAATTGGAAAGCCAAACAAGAATAAGAAACTTTATAGGACCACCAGAGCTTGATTGTCTCCCACTGGGTTACCTGGTCCCTATGTTACCTGAGTTGGTAGCTATAGTGCAGTTCTGACCATGTACATCTATTAGTACCGCACTATAGCAGAGAGCTTTGCTAAGAGATCCTCCATAAATTTTTTTAAGGTTAAAAAAACTCCATCCCACTCCATCTCATGAATGAAGCAAAGGAATTGCACAATGAAAGTCTTATTTGGAAGCAGCCCAAATTTTAGATCTTATTGCTTTTACTCAAGGAAATCCAGTCTTCAAGTTCAGGTTGTTCTTTTAGCAAAGGGTGGTGTACAGAAAATGAAGAGGGATAAATATTTCCTCTTATTAATATTAGAACCTGGATTTACTCCATGAAGCTGAAGTAATTCTTCACACAGTGCATAGCTGAATTATGGAACTCATTTTAACAAGATGTACGGATAGTCACCAATTTAGTTGACTTTAAATAGGACTGGACAAATTCATGGAAGAGAAAGCTATCAGTGGCTCCAAGCCTTGTTGATTACATGCTGCCTGCATTATCAGAGGCAGTATGCTTGTATACACCAGTTGCTGAGGAACTGGGGCAGGTAGAACTCTTGTATCCTTTCTTCTTGAGGGATCCTGTAGGCAGGCAGTTAGTTTGCCTACAGGACCATTGGTCTGATCCAGCGTGACTTTTCTTAGGTTCTTATATTTTAGCTTTGGCTAGCTGGCATAGTGGTATAGAAAGGAAGCTACATGGTCCTAATGCTAGAATACCTGGTTGGCAACCTAGCTACGCACAAGGTTAATCAAGAAATTGATATTTTGGCACAGATTTGGCACAGATTATGTGTTCTAGTGCAAGGATGTGAGGTCCAGTTCACCTAAGGACTGGATCAGACTGAAAAGCTATCTAGTCAAGCATTCTTCTCATACAGTGAGAAAAAATGAATTAGACAAATTAGTTGCACTTTAAATTAATGCAATATTTTGTTTTGTTTCATTACTTCTTCTGGTAAAGAATGGCCAGTGCCTCAGGACAATGGTGAGAAGACTGGTTGTTATGTTTTCCTTTGTCATTACTTTTTAGAAAAATGGGAGTAGGGGGAGTTATAAGGATGTAGAGAAGCTAATGAACCATTTCCTCTTCCCTACCCCATCTGTATCCTGAAATACAAATTTACCGAAGAAATGCAAGATTCCAATATGGCACTTATGACAGAAGAAGCATATTCTTCTGTCAGTACAGAATATTTTCCCAGTCTTAGCTGTCACAGGAAAGGAAAAGGCATTTTCACCTGTTGATATAATTGCACAAGGCAAAATTCGCAGGTTCACCTGTCTCACTAAGCCACCCTGAAAATTATTATTATTATTATTATTATTATTATTATTATTATTATAACATGGGCTGGTAGTTCACTGGGCAGCCCACTGTACTCTCAGAGACTATTGGACTCCCCAGGGTTGTTTCAGCCTTCCGTCTCCCTCTGACTCCATGTGCCCTGGGCACCTTTGCAGCAGAACTCCTAGCTGCTACCACCCTTTCTGCAGTTGGTCCACTGGGTTGTTGGTTACTGAGGGAAACTCTTCCACTACATCAGCTTGCCAAATGGAATAAATTGCCAAATGAGAAACAATTCTATGAGCCCTGATGATGTGATAACTCATTTTGCAGCTCCCCTTCTCCCCACCCTGGGACTTACACTGCCATGCAAGCCCATGCGTCCAATGCAATTCTTCCTTTATTTTTCAATTATTTTTGTCTTTTTTTCCTTTCATTTTGGGACTTACTTTGCAAATGCTTCTTTCTAAAAAGACTGCTTCACATTACCCTAAAGTAAACACACTCAGTCGCAAAGTAAGAGCAAAACACTTTGGTTCCCTCATCTTCCTATGTGTCCTTCCCTCAGGAAAGCAGGGGACCATGTTTACATTTGCAAACCAAACTGTGATACCAAAAAAGGTTATTTTTACTGAAGAAGGTGGACACAATATAGTAGCAGTAATGTGGTTCTTACTTTAGCACCTCCTTGCTGTGTAATAGACACTGTCTGACCTAGATAGTGTTAAATTTTGTGACAGATGTCAGATTATATTAGATGATGTCCTGCTTAGTCAACAAAGTAGTTCTCAGTTTGTAAAAGTATCAGGAGTGGATTTTGCAAGAGGGAGGACTAAGCTGAGCAAAATGCATATGATGATGGACTGTAAATTCATCTAGTGTCATGATTACTGTACATTGCGATCATCCCACACTAATGCTTTCCCACTGTCAAGCATAGTTAGTCAGTTATTTAATGGGACAGGGAGTTGTTGTACATAGAATAGGAATAGATACTTTATGCACACATCTTTTGTGGTCAGTGGTGACAACCATGCGTAATTGCTCTGCATGAGAATGCATAAGAATCTGAGAGTTTCTTTGAATGGAGTGACTTAGCAGTGTGAACATATTTGATGCTCAAACACAGGGCTATGTCAAAGGTAGGGATGACTGGGCACCTGCCAAGGGCCCACACACCAGCACAAACTCACTGACAAGCCTCTGGGAATGCTCCTCTTCATCCCTGTGACCTGCATGTTCACCTGCTCCTCCTCTGGCCAAGTGGTGGGGAGGAGGGGGCAGCGTTGATGCCACTGCCTGCTTGTTCCCTGGCTCCCTGCCTGTCAAGCAAGTGGCAGCAATGATGAGAAAAAGAATGAAGAGCAGAAGCAGCTGTGGGAAATGGTGATGGGATGGACTGAGGGAAGACATCCTGTCAAAGGGTCCACAGAGCATAGAGAAAGCACTGCCCAGGTTTTCTCCTTGTATATTGTATAAGAGTTACCTTAGCAGATTGTCAGGAGTGCTGATATGCTGATATTTGAAATGCCTGCCTGCCTTCACTTCCAGGTATTTTTCTTAAAGCTATTGAAAGAAACTTGACAACATCTTATACACACTTCCATCTTACTTAAGTGGGAATAACCACCATGAAAAACTAGGCTTACTTCTGAGTTGATGTGAGTGAATTGCAGTGTGACCAGCTTTGTATAAACTGTAAAGCTGCAGGTAAGCAGCTCTGTTGTCCATCAATATGTTTTCCTACAGTGACAACAGCTCTTCCCGAAGGAAAAGATTACTTCAGTATTCAGTAGAAGGTGCTGTTGAGGAAAATATTCTTAAAAACATAATTGTATGCATGTTCAGACAGAAAATGCTTCTGCATGCTCCAGTCAGACATGCCCAAACATACATACAAATACCTTGGTGACAAGTGGCTTGTAGACTTCTCAGAAAGAGCAAGGCCAGTAAAGGTGTTGGCTGATGCTCCAAGAGAAATATTTTTGAAAATTCAGATTGGCTTCCAACAGTAGTCTATGAGACCTTCTGAAACTACGAGATTCTGAAAAAATCTCAAGCCACTCCCTATTTCCCCCAAAAGCTTGCTTGGCCTGTCTTTTTCAAAAACTTCCTTTTAGAATGTATAAACTATCGGTTAAGCCATGCCTTGATCCTTAACAATATAACCACTCTGATTTACAAAGATGCCTTATTTGCCTGTAGGGTTATTTTCCTTTTCTTCCTTTGGTTCCATGTAAAATATTAATGCACATAGCATTATATTTAATCATACTCCCACAGTGCCATTAAACTTTTAAGCACCAAACACTTGTGAGATGTTATTAATTATGTTACAGTTAAATTGTGGTCCATTTACTGTTCTCCAGAGATCCAAAATGGCTGTTGTCACATGACTTCCATATATAATGTAGAGTGTCTGAATAGTCAATTCAGTGGTGCAAAACTATGGTATAACAAGGGATGAATTCTTCATGAGAAGCTATTATAAGATGCAGTATGCCATGGCTTGCTAAATCTGTAATGTAGGCTTTACAGACAGAGCTTTGGAAAAAGAAGAGAAAGTAAAATGGAAAATATAACCAACGTGGCAACAATCAGAAGAAATGCTGGTAATTGTATCATGTTGGAATACCACAGTTTGAAAAGCTAAACAATATAAAATGGTTTCCTAAATTTTATCACTAATATATGCATTAACTGCCATAACTTGCACAAGTCCATATATTGGCTAGGATGACAGAAGCCCTTATCATATGTCTCTGTGACAAACTACTTTCAAAGTGGGAAGAATTTCAAAAGCATTTTAAGATATGCTAAGGGTTTTCGGACCTTGAGGATAAGCACTTTCTAGGGTTCCAGTATTTAAAAGTTAACTTTTAATCTGCATCCCTCGCTCGCTCTCTCTCTCTCTCTCTCTCTCTCTCTCTCTCTCTCTCTCTCTCTCACACACACACACACACACACACACAGAGAGAGAGAGAGAGAGAGAGAGAGAGAGAGAGAGAGATCCTGCCATTGCTACTTCCAAAAAACTTTTCAGATATTTCTGTATACTTACCTTCTGTAGGATGCAGATCAAAGTAGATAAACTTGGCCCTTCTTTGGAATCTAATTATTAGAGATAAAGGTGATATTCTTATTACCTTGGCTTTTTCACAAGCAAAAGGAGAACACTTCCTTCCAAATGCAACTGTGTGACAGCTGTGACTGTCCTTAATGAGTGTTTTACTTAAAATAGACAGAAACTGGGAAGGCTCAAATGGGCATGAGACCAAGAAAACAGCCTTACCAGCCAGATGGTGTTTCTTTCCTTGGGGTGGGATGGGGGAACTGTGGAGAGTCAAATCACAGCAATTAACAAAAAATAAAGAGACATGTGAGAACACTGATTATACTTTTGCGAAAAGGGCTTGATTTCTACCATCCTACACATTTATATGCATACATGTGTAATTGTATCTGTCAGACAGGTTGAGTGCTTCTGATAAGTAACAGCCACATTTGTCACTCACAACCAATTGTTGTATTTCATCTGAGGTCTGTTTCTGAGGTTTTTTTTTAACATAACATAAATCCAACACTGTGCTGTGTATTTCGAATGAAGTCAATAAAATTTTTGAACTTAAAGACCTTTTTCAATCAAATAGCATTTGACCTCTTCTAAAATAATCTTTAAATACAGGTCTGACTTGGCTTCTCAGTTCCATTTTTACATTCAGCAGAAAACACCTTTTTCTACATTCAGGTCTCTTCATGGGCTTGCCAATCCTTACCTCCATCCCTATTTCCCTCTTGAGGCCCTTTTCTTCTTTACAGCCCTACTGATCAGATAAAACAAAGTTGTGGTGGTGTGCCTTTCTGCTCAAGTATCCCCCAGCCCATCCGTTCCTGTGGAAGGTGGGTGAAGTCTGCAGGAAATGGAAGAGAATACCGTTTCAGGAGTACTACACATGCCCCCAAAAGTAGCAAGTACCTATATGAGAAACTACTCAAGCATCAGAGTAATAGGACCATCTGTGTACCTTTATAAACGTATATATGGACTTTGAAGGGAGGTTACGGTGGAGAAAGTGTGACCATCCCTCTCACCACTACCATGGATCTTTCACTCAAAATAACCCTTCCAGAACAGATTTTTAAATAAGAAGATACGTAAGAGCATGGCCATGCCAGATCATACCAAAGGTCTATCTAGTCCAGCATTGTAGACACAGTGGTAAACCCGATGCCCACAGGGTCCTTCCAGGAGGATGTGCAAGGACTCCACCTGCCCAAGCTCCTCAGCAGCTGCTGTTTGCAGGCAGGCCACCTTTGAAAAGGAGGTGGCATGTAGCCAGCAAACCTAGGAGCCACTGGTAGCCTCCTGCTCCATGAATCTGCCCGATCTCCTTTTAAAATCATCCAAATTGTTCACCATGTCTTGTGACAGCTGATTCCATACTTTTACTATTCCTTGTGTTCAGAAGTACTTCCTTTTTATCTGTCCTAAACCTTCTTCCAATCGGTTTCAAGAGATGACCCCAGGTTTTAGTGGGAGAGGAAGGAAAATCTCTCACTGTCTACTTTCTCCACACCATGCATTATTTTAAACAACTCTACCATGTTACATTAGACTTACATCCTGCCTTTCCCCATCTCCTTCCTCAGCTTTTTCGAAACTAAACAGTCTCAGTTTTTGTAGCTTCTCCTCAAAGTAGAGATGCTCCAATCCCATGTTCATTTTCTTTGCCCTTATCTGTGCTTTTTCCTGATCAGTTGTCTTTTTCAGGTAAGATAATCAGAGCTGAAAACAATATTCTCAGTGTGGCTGCACCACAGTTTTGTATAAGGAGAGTATGATCGTGACAGTTCTATTTTCTTTTCCAATCCTAATTGTGCCTAGTATGGAGTTCACCTTTTTCTCTGCAGCTGTACATTGGGCTGACATTTTCATTGAGTTGTCTTCCCCTAGCCCAAGATCTCTGTCCTGCTCAATCACTGCTACCGCAGATCTCATCACCCTGTGGGATTTTTTGCACCAAAATGCACACATTTTTCATGTAATATTTAGCTGGTCCCTTAGTACCTCAATTGTGTATGGGTCTTCTTTGGTACAGGTGAACAACTTGTGGCCCTCCATATATTTTAACCTATAACTTTCATCATCCCTTACCATTGGCTATGCTGCTTAGGGCTGATGGGGGTCCTGGACAAAATCTGTAGAAAGCCACAAATTATCTATTTCTGTTCTAAACTGTCCCATGAAGGATTATCCAGGCAAAATAGCATTAGGTGACTTAGCCAGGAAAGACACTTCCACCAATAAAGCCTGTTACGCAAAGACATTTCACTTCCTTCTTAAAACACAATAAATACTTACATTTAGATGGCAAAATATATGTGAACCACCATAAAAATGAAGTATAAGTGTTAATAGGGCTATATCTCCCTGCAATAAGTATGAAAGCAGGGATCAATTAAGGGTTGCTTTTCCTACTTCCATGTTTATTGAAGGGAAGGGAGAGCCAGTGAGGTATAGTGGCTGGAATGCTGGTCTGGGGACCCAGGAGATCTGGGTTCTAGTCTCCACTCGGCCATGGAGCTCACTGTGTTACTGACATAATGTGAATAATAATGTAATACTAATGCAATGTAATAATAAAATAATAATCCCAGCTATGTATCATTCATCATGCTTAAAAAGTAACTAGGAAGTCCTAAGCTAAAGAAAGCTGCAACATACATTTTAAGTCATTTAATTCATTTTTAGACTTCCTCAGAGGTAGGTCAGAACAGCAGCAACATGATCCCAAAGAATATCAGTTTTTACACTTACTTGAATGATTCTATGCATTTGAAAATATTGGCCTCCAAATATATGGCCATAGAAAGGAAATGGTAGGAGAAAACACTAGCCCAAGTAGAAAGGTTCAAATGACAGCTCTGGTCAGAATCAGGGCAGCTGCATTCACAGCCAGTTGTTTTGCAGTTCTTTTTAACCTCTTGGAAGCTGCCCTGAACATAATATTTTCGTTAAAAGGGTTGGAGTGTAAATCCTCTGAAATAATGTGCATCCTTGCTAGCTTGGTGTTTCCACAGCAGATATATCAAAAACGGATGACATCCAACCAGAATTCTCAGATCTGAACACTGGTCTATCTATAAAGTTGCTCTTATTGGAAAAGCTGGGGCTTGTTTTTCATGTCCTCATCACATCTCAACAGTAACTCAGAGGAAAAAATCTTCAGTTTTCAGTCAGTGTCTGACCCTTGCTTTTCCTTTTATGAGAAGGAATTTTCAAACCTAGCTGAAATTATCACGTGGAATTGGGTAGCTTCCAGAAGTTGTGGCTACTCCTTCTAAAAGGCAGTCCTATATATAGAATGCAAACAATCCAGAAGAACCTGCTCGAAGTCATAGATCAACCAAGCAAGTCCAGACTGCAAGTAGAAACCAGATGTTGGTTTTATTTTTTTTAGTATCAAGTGATACAGTGCCAAAATATAAAACCCAATAAGAACCCAGGATCTGTAATCACAAACTTGTTGATCCCAGTGACCAGTCCATGATTCATCACACCTTGAGTAGAAGTTTAAAAAAAAGCACTGAGTCATCTAAGAGTACAATCCTATGAATGTTTGAAAAAAAAGTTGGCTGGGGAATGCTGGGAATTGCAGTGCTCTTTCCTGTCCAAATATGCTTAGCATTACACCTTAAACAATTTAAAAAAAAAATGAATACAGCTTCACACTACTCAACATCCTGTCCGCAGATGTGGCATTTCCTATTGGAGGCAAAAATCAACATTCTGTTTGAGGTTGGGAGGGAGGGTAAATGACTGGCTTTAGTGGCTGAACAACTGTGGGCTGTGCAGATGTATCAGAAAACTTTAAACAGGCTTGGGTTCATATCAGGTCAACATTCTTTGATTCCACAGAAGTTCCATACAAACACTTGCAGAATCTGTCACATTACACTGGCACGCATGCTCCAGAATCTCCACCCTCTCCCATCTCTTACCACTTTCTGAAGGTCTTATAGGAATCCAGAGCTGTGAAATTCATGCCAAATATGTTTTGTTTAAAAGGGTGCATGATTCAAAAACCCTATGACCTGGTATTCCTGCTGATTAAAGACAGAAGATATTCAAATGGTGTCTTACTTCAATGGCATCTCACACAAGCTGCACATTCTTTTAATAGCAATAGACTGCCTCACATTTAAAAATAACATTAATTACATCTGACATTTAAATTGCAGTTCCCAATTTTGCCAACCTCGATCTGTCACAAACCTGCTTTTGTTTTCAGAATACTGTTTCCACCCAAATTCCTTTGCAAACTAGAAATTTTCTGAGATTATAAATATTGCTGCAAAAGTATGTCATGCCTTACACAGAAATAACAAAAGGGCCATTGGAATAATACAAAACATTTCATTCTAAGTTCATAAGTGTTAAATGAATGATAATAGCAGTGACTTAAGCATGATCCAAAACTGGACTGGCTGGGCGACTCTGCACCACTTTCAGTTATGTCTTACATTGATATTCTGCTTTTTTTTCTCGTAAGGAAACCTACACGGTGTACCTCCTTTCACATTTTTCCTCACTACAACCTTACAGTCAGTGATATGTCTGTAAAGCCATTGAGATAGCTGCATACAGAAGTAGATTCCCCATCCAGGTTATGTAGTGCTCACATAGATCTCCAGCTCTTACACTTCCCAGTTGGAAGGGAAGTAAAGAAAGGCCCTTCATCTGTCCCAGGCACCTACCATTCCCTGGTTTCCATCAGAGTGCAATCCACACCCCACTAAAATCAATTGCAAGAACTAGTCAGTTCATTTTTATACTGTTCAGTTGCTTCCCTAAATTAGCTGTGACATGAGCTTTGGAAGGCAGTGGCCTCCTTAATCAGATACAGGATGAGGATACAGAATGCGGTTTGTATGCCCCTGGAAGTATAATAGTGTGCTTAGGATAAATATGTGCATGCATAGCTGTTGCAAGAAGCTTGACTGGGGAGTGACCGGCAATGTTCAAAGGACCAAGATGAAACTCCTTCCCTTTTCTAAAATTCAAGCATGTAGACATTAATTATTGAAACATTCTAGATGTATTTGCACATGTCATCATTTAGCTGGCATTTAGCCTCTTCCCATAAAACATCATTCTGTTCTCTCTCCCTGTGTCCAAGAGCAGTAATCATAAGGATGGCATAAGTCATATGAATTCTCTCTTTGAGGAAATGAAAATGAGTTGAGCCTTGGGCGGTTCATTCACAGCTTGTGTCTCTCATTCTCCTCTCAGTGCAATGAGATGACAACTGTAAAGCCATCATATGTGTCCTTTGAGCATAGGCATATAGGTCTTGACATTGGCACAGTTTAAAGTTTGATTCCCTGTAACTCGCAGGAAAAAAATGAAACTAGAAGACATGTATATTTTTACATCTTTATCGAAGGATGCAGTAGGATTTTGTATAGCCATAGTGGGGCATTATTTTTTTCAGATAACTCCAGCATGTGAGTAGGGATCACACCATACAGCAAAGCTTCCCTTTGATGCACAGTAGTAGAACTTTCTTTGTGTCCATGCATGTGGTGTGAATGTTTGCATCGTGGGACCTTTTTCCCTACATGCAAACCAGAAACTCCATAATATCAGGGGGGTCCTGCTTTCCACTGACATACTGGGATTGCTTGAAAAAAAGAATAATTGAAAGCACTCTTTTTATTTCTGTGAAGTGGAACAATTAGTGAAACTAATTCTGCTGGAGAATTGTTCGCATATAGGATAAACCACTTAGAGCTTTTCTACACAAGGTATTTATTGTGTGCCCATTATTCCTTTCTTGGAGTTATTAATGGGTTTTTTAAACAAAATTGTGATCCTCCAGTTTTGCATTTGTTTTTAAAAAGCACTTCCCTAGGATTTGCTTGTTGTTGTTGTTGTTTTTAAGTGAAGAGAATGGGGTATTGCTTTAAGGTGAAAGACAGGACATTTTCCTACTTGTGTATGTATGATATTCCAGTAAAGCATAGAGCACCACTTAGATGTTATGTGGCTCAAAACCAGGAAACAAAAAGTTCTAATGCAGAGTGTAATCCCCAATCTTGTGACAGAGCTAGGAGTCGATACAGTACCTAGCAGCCTCGTGCAGAAGCTCCGAGAGCTGGGGTGTTAACATTTAAGCCTGTTAACCAAATCTGGCCCACCTGGGTTCCCATGGGGCCATGTCTCTTTGGTGCTTTCCTGGATTTTGTGTGTGGTTCCCCTCCCCAATCTAAAAGGATGAACTGTCTTCTAAGGCTGTGTTACCTACAGCAAGAGCTGTAGGCAAATCTATGCTAGAAGTTAACTGATATGTACCTTTCCTTTGACCAAAAACTGGCCTTAAAGGTACCTTTAGGGTGTTTTGGCCCTGCCTTTTTTGAATTAGGCCATAAATCACTTGCTGGTGGAACATTGTCCACAAGAACTTCTCTGAAATAGAATTCAGCCCTTGGACTGCAGGAGGTTTTATACCTCTAATCCATACATACATACCCATATACCTTGAGGGCCAAACTAAACATTCTGAGTGGATTGCTTACTTGAGTGTAAGCAATCCACAAATCCAATTTGGATCAGGACCATGGCAATTCAGGGGGAATATTTAAGCTTTCCCCTTTCCCATTCCCATCCCAAAATTCCGTCTTCACCCCATGGATATGTATGGAAAGTGTTTAAAAAAAGAATAAAGTATTCTATTGATTCTAATGAAAACTTTTAAAAAATCCAGTGTGGAGATGAAATTTCTGGATGCAAACTGTTTGTGGGTGAAACTTAAACTTATTGTATCAGATGTCATCATGCCAATTTGAATCAAGGCCATGCATGATTAGACTAATGTAGATAATACCATCACTTACAGCTTTACTACACATGCCTGGATGAATGTTTGGCTTGATCCCCCTGATTTATTTCCCTTCATGTGTCCAAATAAGTGTTAGCTTGGATTAAATAAACACACAAACCCATGCAAAGTCCTTTGCATACTTGATCAGAACCCCACTTCCTACCATTTTGCCCACCCTGGATTATTTCTCTGCCATTGCACCATCCAACAGCACTGCAGTGGACTCTAAGGCAAGCCCCTCCACCTCAGCATGGCGGCTTCACCTCCCACTGGTAATATGGTAATAATGGTGTTGTTGATTTTGTTACACTTACCTCCCAGTGGAACACAGACAAACGCACATAATTAACATCCTACTGGTTGTATCTTCACAGTAGTCCTGTGAGGTAGGTTAGATTGAGATAGAGTGACTTAGTGGGGATTTGTACTTGGCTTTGTGGCTCCAGACCTAATCCAACATGCTAACCAGTGCTGTTCAAACAGACATGGGCATAGTGCTGTTCCTAACACAAGTGTGCAAACCAGCTTTCTAAGCTACCATCGATGATATGGCAATAGATAAAGCAAATTATTAGACTGGAGAATGTTTGTACAAGACTATTTAAGTTTCAAAAATACTCTTAAGGGTGGTTTTGTTTTGTTTCACCAAACGGATCGGCTAGAAAAGCAGCTAATTTCACTGTTTCGCATACCTAAGAATCCTATCAATTTGGTCAAAGATTATCCATCCTTCTTGATACCAAGAGTCATGCATGACCAGGAAGATTCTGTGCCTGTGTATGGAGGCAGTAAGTGTAAGTGCTATGAAAGGATGTACACTCACTCAGATATGCAACTCATAACCACCCTAAGTGCTGTCCTGTTTTTTGTATCGGCTATTAGAAATAATGTCAATACTTACAATACACATGTATGTGTGGGAATTCCCTAGAATACTTCAAGAAAACAGAGGACAAAGAACTCAATCCTGTTTCATGTATTCAGGTCAAAGACATATAAGTTGCACCTCCTGTGATATAAGTTATTTCTAAGTATAATCACACTACACTTGTCAACCGAGGTCGCCTATGCAATCTATATGGGGATGGCAGGGTCGGGCAGTTTCTTCTAGCCCCAGTGGATGGGGCCAGAAGAATACAATCCAAGTTCAGGCTCTTCCCTGGAGCATGGGGGGCAGAAAGAAGTATAGTCAGGTTGGCTCGTTGTCAAAATGCCCATTCACACATATCACCTTTCTGTTCTAGGTGTAGGTGCTATGAAAGAAATGAACCAATTGTCCCAGATTTTTTGGACACTGTTTATTTTGCCTCATTGGAATTTCCAGGAAGACTCTTGAGAAATCGCTAACACATTTCTCTCAAAATAATATAGGATGAAATGCCAAGTGATGAAAAAATAAACAAACTGCAAAGGCATAATGGTAGATAATTAACCGTTTGAAGACGGAAATAGATAAAAACCAGTAGGAAGACGCATAATGACACAAGCAGTTTCACCAAGAATTCTAGGTATCTGGCATTTTTTGAAAAATGTCAAAGTGGGCATGATGTTATCTAGAGAAAGAGGTTTTTTCTGCCAAAGGCTGTTAATCCACTGCATTTACTTTTAGTTTTGTCACGGTACTGAGATGCAAGCACTTCGTGAGAAATATTTCCTTTCCTGCTTTCACTTTCATGAGTAAATGTCACATTTTCTAAACATGCACACACACAATTTACAGAAGTAAACTGGCAGGTCACAATGTTGCCTAAAGAATCCATCAGCAACCATGAATAAAGAATGGCAACAAATTGAACTAATTCACAAGACTGCTTTTTGTTTTGTTTTGGGGGTTTTGTTGTTTGTTTTACAATACTCTATCACTGGGTGACTATTAAAACTTGGTCCTCACAACAGACTAACAGACCTCTGGATCAGCTATTTGAGCATCTCTCCTAGGGGAAAGTTGTCTTGCATTTTACCCTGATCTTCAGCCAAAAAAGTCTCCCTGACCAAGCATGACACAAAAAGAAAGGGGATTGGGGAGGAAAAGGGGGAAAAAGCAAATCTAGGAACCAGTTCTAGTTAGCAAGTTCTTACAAGTTTTCCTTCTTGTAGGAAAAAGGAAGCAAGTTTCAAGAAGCTCTTCAAGCAATTCTGATCAATGGTTGAGGCCAGGCTGGTCCTCCTCTCATCAAGATGTTCTTCCTGGGAAGCAGGCTGGGCAACCTCGTATGGGCCATTGGCCCCCTAACCTATGCAGAGGCTGCCTTTCAGCACCCCAGTCCCAGAACAACTCCGCAAACCTCCTCTCTTATCCCCAGGACAAACATTTATGTCCATTCATTTCTTCTGCATGGAGTGAGGAAATGGCAGCAGATTCCTATTCAGTATTTTAGCCTGGGTTTAGAGTAAGTGCTTTCAGTAAGCAGGCACTTCTAAAACCTCCAGGGATTGTAGTCAACATTTTAAATAATTAATTATGCTCTCATTTCAAATATTCAATATGTTTTTGCCAATAAAAATATGAATTCCGGGAAAGGTGAGAGGAAATTGATTGCTAGTTCAGTTTTCCCCCCTCCTCTCTCTTTGTTTAATTCAAAGTGGTGAATGCTCCTGCGAACACCCTGTATAATGATTCTGCTCTGTACTAATGAGGTTTTGGGGGTTGCTTTTGTTTTAGAACAGACACAACACAGGGACCCCTAACCTGGTCTATGAAGCATAACAAAAGACACCTTGCGCACAGCATCCTTTCATAAAATAAGCAGCATTCCAGCTATATGTTACACTGGAAAGAAATGAGGCAATCTGGGTTCAGACTGGAGCCATGGCAAAATGTCTGGACGTGCCTTTTCGCTGAAGAGGAACAGAGTGGGCAGGGAGAAAGAAAAAGAAAGCAGTTTCTGGAGGGAAGGGATGCATTCTTAAGACATTTGGTCCCTGGAGGTTGCTTACCTTGATACGTGGCAGTGGCAGCAGCATGCAATTTCTTTGTATAACTGCAGCTGCTCCACAACCACTGCCTACAGCAATGGGGCTGCAAACTGGTGTCCTCAAAGACAACCATCCCCTCCACAGGGACTCTGGAAGGCCACTACAATAGGGCTGAGTTTCAACATGCTACCTGCAGGCACTGGTACATCTCCAGAAACCTTTCTGGGCACCCACCAAGCTGCCTTGCTCTTTCCAGTTTACAAAGGAAATGAACACATGTTCTTACTGGCAGTGGGAACTGTGGTGACACAGGTTTCTGTGAGTGTGGAAACTTACTTCGGTAGAGTTGTTTAGTGTGTGCAGGCTCAGACCCTGCCTCTGCCTTGTGCAAAGTCTTTGGGGCAGATTACTTGGTTGCCATTGCTACAACTCAACAAATTAAGCTGCCACCCATGGTCTGCACATTTTGGGAAATTCTGTCCACTGAGAATAATATTTCTACAAGACCCAACATTCTCCAGCTAAGTAGGACTCTTGTTTTCTTTCTCTTTTACTAATCAGGCATAAGATTGTGCCTTACATCGACACTGCCCTATTCATTGATAAGACAGGAGTGGAAGCTAATTTTTTAAAAATGAAGCATGAGTAGGATATGTGTAGGCAAGACAGGAGGGAACTCAGCCCTCTTCTGGCAAATTTCTTTCTCTGTACTTGATTGCTTTGAAATGTTCTCTCTAGCCCTTCTCTGATATCAGAGGTAAGAGAGAGGTTAGGTAAGGGTTCTGTGCATTGTTTTCCCACCTCCCCACCTCGCATGGGTATTTTTTAATAGGATTGCCAAGTGTCCCTTACACAGTTGCAATGTGCTACCTTTGTGGTGTAGTGGTTAAGAGCCTGGGACTGGGACTCAAACGATCTGGGTTCTATTCCCCGCTCAGCCATGGAGCCAACTGGGTGACTTTGGGTCAGTCACAGACTCTCAGCCCAACCTACCTCCCAGGGTTGTTGTTGTGGGGATAAGATGGAGGAGGAGAATGATGTAAGCTGCCTTGAGCCCTTTGTAGGAAAAAGGCAGGATATAAATCAATCAATAAATAAAAAATAAAATAAATAAGGATAATGGCATGATGCCACTGTAAAATAGTTAAAGACTTTTATCCAAGATTAGTTGGCGGAAGCCAAGCCCCAGTTTTGAAGAGTATGCAGAAAGAATCCTACATCCAGGAATGAGCAATATGAAAAGTGAAACGATAGCCAGAAAATGACACTCTTGTGTCTAAAGAAAATAGATCTTTCCTCAATGAGATTACATTCTAAATTCATTCATATCCTTTTAAAATGTCCAGCAAATATTGCACTTTAGGCATCACCACCTTAAAATATTTAAATAGAAACACCTGTGTAAAGGACATCAGAGAATGTCAACCATGAGAACCTTGTTGCATAAAAATGAAGTGGATTAAGGGTAGAGGTTTTTCTATTATTAATGAAATAGGTTGCTCTGAGGAAACATAAATTGACAAGAGTAATAGCGAAGTCATGAATTAAACAGTGGCTTAAAAGCAGGAGACAATCCTGCTCTGCAACGCACAGTGCCTTGCTGCTAAAGTCTAGTCACCTGGGAGTTTTAAGACAATGATAGCTGATTTTAAAGAGAGTGAAATCAGGAGAAAATTATCTCATTCCTGATAAACATTATGGGAAGTGACATCGAGAACACTGTTACAATATCAACTGGAGCAATTAGTTCTGGAGTGGCCTTTTCTTAGAACGTTGATTAACTTAAATGACTATTAGCTTTAATTCATAAAAGATTGTTCACCTCACTTAATCGAGATGACATACTACACTTATGCTCATCATTGGGTAATATTCATCACAACATTCTCAATGAATAATACAGGAGTACATTTAACCCTTTTGGTATATGAAGTTATGGTTCATTTCCATATCTGATGGTTTCAGAATGATTCATTTTCTTACACACAAATCTGTTTTATTCATTAAGGTTTTAGGCAATAACCTTTTTGATGCATAGTAGGATACATGTTTTCATGTATATTCAGAATGACAAAGTCATAAAACATTTTTAGCATGGGTGATCTCTCTGCTACAACAGGTTCTACTGTACATAGATCCTTTCTGAATTCAACTCCTGGGTATCCAAAGGCATTAAGAGAACAACACATCCAGCATTTGCAGCTGCATACAATCTTGCTTAACAAAAGATCAGCATCACCAATTTTTATCTGGGGCAAAAGGTGCCTAATTCCAAACACCATTCCTCGTCTGGGTGATCAGCACCAAACAAAAATGGCATCACTGATCCTATATACTGTGGTTAGACCCTAACACACAGTTGCTCACCAACTAATGTGGAAAAATATACACCGATGGTGTACGGAGGGACCACTGAACATTACATCCACACGGCAAGTGCTTCCCATTCTCAGCGCTATGTCTGGGAATCCTCCCCATGCGACAGAAACTCACCACAGACTTTTCTGCATCCACAGGGGCAACAGCCAATGGTCTTGACCAAGGTAGGTGGACACTGCGTGGATATGCCAACTATTCTTAGACTCAGCTTGACATGGGAGAGAAAAACCCAGACTACAAATTAAAACCAAGCCAGACTATGTTCTGTCACTTGGAGGAGAAATGTGGAATGGTTATATGTCTGAAAAGAAGTGGCGTGTCATCCTCTGCCATCTCTGAACACTGCCGATGCATGACGAGAGGAGAAGAATGTACCACACCGATGCCAGTTTTGTGGCAAGCCCAGTGTGAGCCTGCACCACGCAGCTGCTTCTTTGTGTAGGCCACGTCCAGTCCTGGCTCCAGGCTCTAAGAGTTCTTGCACAAGACACCCTCCGTGTGACCATTCCGTCAGCAAGTCTGCCTTCTTACTGTCATTGTCACCAGCTGGCATTTTGTCACTGCTTTCATCATGGCATGACTTGTGTCCCTCACAGGCAGAGTCGGTGAGCAACCGGGCAGTGGCATCTGCTTTCCCTTCTCACTACCCTCATAGCCTGGGCAAGTGGATATGCAGATTGCAGTGATGCTGAATGGGAGCAAGTCCAGGGAGCTTTTCTCAGTGTGCTGCTCTGGGGCTCTGGGTCAATTCCCAGTCCCTACCCTTGATACCAGACTTGGCACTGTGCAATTTGTGGAGTGGGCCTCAGTGCCCATTGAACTATACGTAAGTATGACCACTAAATTCTCTTTTGCCTTGCATTTTTGTAGAGGGAGAGGCTACAGGGAGAATGCAACTGTCTCCTCATTATTAAAGGTCCATAGTCAGTGAGAATAAACCTTTATGGATAGGGATTCAGTGTATTTAAGGCAATAGGTGAATGAACATGAAGTTCTACTAGTCTGCACTAGTATTAGGTTACAGTAGACACTTCGCTCTCTTGGATTATTAACATCTGTCAGTTGCAAAAATTAAACAATAATTTGTAAGGAATGGGTTGTCACCTCTCTTGATTTTAAGGACAGCTGCAAATGGGAAGCTTCTGGCAGTAATTTCCCTTTGCCATCAAGGTATTTATGAGTTTTTATTATTATTGGGATCATTTTGCTGTAATTTGCTCTTCTTAGGACATCATCTCACAATTTGTTGCCATACTTTGTAAAGGCTTTTCTATCTCTGAGCGGAAATATTTCTTCCATGAAATGGTTCTTTCCATAAGATACCTTGAAAGTTAGTTCTCAGGCTTTCCTGACAAGCTGGCTAACAGTGAGTGAGATGAAAACAAGATTAAATGTAAAGCAAACTAAAAATCACTAACTCTTTTCAAGAATAGCCTAGAAACATTTGTAAACTAAATGTAAAAATAACCCTAGGCTACTGCATGTGCCAGCCCGACAGGAGTACAATGTATTTCCTTCAGCTTACTATACTTTTCTTCTAAAAAATAAAATGAAAATGACATATTATTCTATTTGTCATAGGAATGGTATGCCACTTTGTCCTTTCAATAGTTTTGCTAGTCTGTCTCCCATATGGAATGACGTCTACATATGAGTGTGGGTTTGTCACTTAATTTCTCCACTCATCTTTTACGTTCATTTACAATTTACTTTTAAAATATTTCATTTACCAATGTAGCAAGAACAGCAGCAGAAGCCATGTGTAGTGTAGGGGGAGAGTCACAAAGAGAAAAAAGGGAAAACATGTGATAAAGCATATCCACAAATAATAATAATTTACATCAAGCTGAATAAAGAGAAAAAGGCAGGTGGCTGAAGGGGAAGGATTTGACACTTTCATTTCAAGCTACAATTTGAAGACAAATAGTTAATCAGTACATGCTCTCTGCTGCCATAGCAGTGAAAATAGAATAATACATTAAATACCCATGAATTTGCTGCCCTTTCATTGCAGCCCAAATCAACTGCCTAGGGCAGCCCAGTCTCCCTACCTAATGGTGGGTTCAAGGGGTAACACTTGGCAGGGAAAGCAGGAAAAATGTGCAGAGCTAAAGGCCAGGAGCTGATTGCTCAATTAATGTCACTGTTGTTTTCTCTCTGGATATTTGTGTGTGTGTAATTACATTTGTGTCCTGCTTTGTTTCCTTCCAAGGAACTCAGGGTGGCTTACATAATTCTCCTCCTCCTCCTTTCGGATTGTATCCTCACAACAACCCTGTGAGGTAGGTTGGGCTGAGAGCTTGTGACTAGCCCAGAGTTAGCTGGTTAACTCCATGGCTGAATGAGGACTAGAACCTGGATCTCCTGAGTCACAGCCCCGCACTGCACTGGCTCACTTATTTAGGGAAAATAAGTCGCACATGTTTTAAATTTCTTATCGTCATCTACTTCTTTGAAAGTTTTCAAAACAGAGGTGCGAAATTTTCATTTAATATATACAATAAAGGCATGATGACTCACTAACAACTTCAGAAAGTAATAATGAGTAATAATGAGTGATTTTATTTTTATTTTCATTTCCCCAATATTTTAACAATTAGTTTTATCCTTGTTTTTATCACTATTTTTAGATGCAGTGTGCTGTGCGTTGTTGTTATGGTTTTTGTTCTTTGGTTTTTTTGTTCTGTGTAAGCTGTCCAGAAACCTTTTTAATAATGGGATGGTGTAGAACACTAAATATAAATAAAAATAAATAAATCAACAGGCCCACAAGCTGGGAGATGAACATGTGAAAAGGTCATGTTAGATGTTGTGCCCAAGGAAAGACTTTATTTCAGCCCAAATGTGGGCTATGTACTTGCTAAGTTCTAAGTCCTAAGAACAAGAGAGCAAAAGAATATAGGCAAGCTCAAATTAGGACTCGGTGGATAGCGGTAGTCCTATATTTCCTGTCAGCTCTGCAGCAGCTCCTGTTTGCTTGTTTATTTTTTAAAGTATTTTTCCGTGGAGCATGAAAAATAAGAGACAGAGAACAGCACAGTGCATTGACAGTGATTTACAGTATCTGCACCTCTCAAGGACTGGAAAGTAGGTACATTTTGGCCTTAATTCATGCTTGCAGATGAAATCTGAATAGAAATATGCCAAAACAAGATGGGGATTTATGTATGATATTGGAACAGTAAGTAGTTTTGGAACTGTCTGTTGCGATCACTTGGGAGTGGGGGGAACCCCTCCTAAAAGATGCAACTTCCTTGGACAAGAAGTGACCTTGGGGGCACTTTTCTTTTATTCAGAAGCATATTTTATCCCATCTGCTACAGCATACAGTTTAATTTTATTCCCAACCTCCCTAAAAATAGCCTGCAGTGGAGGAACAGATAGGAAAACAGAATGCAGTAGCTGTAGGGTCATGCTTGGATGGGAAAGTCAAGTTCAAATCCTTACTAAGTCAGAGGAAACCATGCTTCTGTGATCTCCCTGAGGGATGGCTGGGATGCAAATTTGCCATATTAAATATTTAAGCTGCTTCACCTCTGGGAGGACAAACTTAAAGCAGGGATAAAGACTAGAAAGGCTGAACCACAACAGAGAAGGTAAAGCTGGGAAGAAGAGCAGCCCAGTGCTAAGTGTGGGCAGCAGAGAGAAAGTGGAGGAGTCTGAGCCTGATGTGTCAAAGCCCAACCTTAGAGGAGGGGGAACCAGCCAAGCCAAAGGCTACAGGACCTTCAGCTGAGAAGCTGGACCAGATTCCCAGCCCAGAGCTGTAGGCTGCTGACTGGGAGTGGTAAGCAGAAGACCCACTGATCTGGATCTTTCAGCACCTGGGCCAGGATTCTGATGGGTACCGTTACCTGGCCTCAAGGAATCCATTTGATCTGACCCTATCACAGAAGCATTAGCAAAGGAAAGCATCAGGCTGGGGGCCAAAGAGGAAGACGTCCCTATCCTGAAGGGTGGCTTGAAGAGTCTCTTGTTCTCCCAGCACTTGGAGCAGATTATACAGGAGGTGGCCTGGAGGCACATTTGCTGCCTGAGGCAAAGCTCAAGATGGCACCCCCAATTCCATGTTCAGAAGTTGCCTGGACTGGCAGCTGCAAGGTTGAGCAATATTGGCAATGGGAGGGCATCCTCAACCACATGATGCAGCAGATCAGTGAGGGGGTGCCAGAAGAACAAGAGCTCTGGAGCACATATAGCCCTTTCTTTCAAGGAAGGGAGCTGACCAAGGGGATCAGGAGGAGCAGCGTCCAGGGGCTGCCACGACTCCCCTAAGCATCTCCTGCCTGAGGCAGTTGCCTCATTCTGCCCAATAGCAGAGGACCAGCATGGCTCAGGCCCCCTCCAGACCTTACAGCACAAGATCCCCGTCCCCTATTCAGATCTGTAACGTAGAGCTTCTTGTGTGCCTTCATTCATATGTGAGAGCTGGCAAAGAATGCAGCCATTTGATTGCAGTGAGCCTTAGCTGATGGACCAAACTGAGTGATCTATTCAAGGTTTCTGCCCTTCTATTAATGAATTAATATAACAATCCTAAATAGAAATTTAGAGTTCATTCTTGTTAACAAGTAAAATCAGCCTGATCTGTTTTTGATTAAAATGACCCTGGCAGTGACACACCTCTAAATTATTTTTCTGATATTACTCCTTTATTCATGTTTGGTTCTAACTGTGGTTCATTATATGTAAGCTATGCAACTGTTTTACTCTATGTCATGATCCATGGCTTGTGCATTAATTGAGGAACTGAACTATTAAGATGCAGATTAAAGTAAACTAAAAATGGTTTGCAATACTGTTGGCTGGGATGCTTAAACCCCATGAAACCTAATGACACCATCTATAGGATTGCAGCCATGAAAATCAACTTCCTCAAATTATTTGCTTTAAAGCACCAAGTGAGCTAGCATATAAATGTAGAAACATTCTGTTTTCACTTTCCAGTTTCAGAAGATTTCCCCATGAATTTAAATATTCATAGCCTTACTTCTGCCTCCTGCAACAAACTGCAATCATATGAAAGAAATGTGATGTGTTTCTAAAGGATTTTTGCATGGAAAGCGCTCACCCTATCACAACGTTAAAATGCTGTCTTTAGGACGGATGAGCACTTCAGAGCTAACCATAGTATAGATAACTCTGAGGCTGTTTAGAAACTTTTAGCAGCTTGAGCTTTCACAGCAGGAGAGAGAGAAAAAATAGCTTATTCAGTTCATGCCTATACTTAAAGAGGCGGAAATAATGTGATTGCTGCTGCTAGATTGAGTGATAACATTCAGCCTGAAAGTGGAAATATTTTGAGTTTTCTGAGAAGTGCAGGCACTAGACTATGACATCAATCTAAAGATATGCCGAAAGGTTAGCTTGTAACAATTTTGAAAAAGTGTGCACAAAATGAGCACATCTTGTTCTCTCCATATACATATATGATTTTCTACATGCCATCTGGTGTTCTAGTTCTCCCTCTTGGCCAAAATTCCAGATGGGATAGTTGTTTCTCCATCCTTAGCTTTGTACAATGATGCCTCTAACTCGCAGCCAGTTCCTAAGCCATTGCATGCTTTTTATTGTCCAAGAGCCCAGCTTGCCAGAGAAGCGCAAAAGACTTTGCAACATCATTCAGGCGCTGAATGAAATGTATTGGATTGTATAATTAATTAGTACTGGCTATGTGGCAAAATGCACTTTCCTGTGCACATTGCCAAGTGTGTTGTTTTGATTCAGTAGGCACAGGACTTGCGCCTTGTTTGGTGAAACCTGGCCATCTAAATTGAAGCCTGGCTCAGCAGTTTTGCAAATTAATTAATTTATAGTATACCTGGCCTGTGGTCAGCATTCTAAACTGACAAGAGAACACCGTATGAAAAAGGCTGCTGTTTGGCTACTTTTCCACCATTGCTGAGTTAATAAGGGTGCAACTCTCTGCATGGGTTCCTCAAAGCAGGAAAAAAGGTAAGAGTTAAAAATTCAAGAAAATGCAAATCCCAGTATGTCTGAAACTGTTGGCTGAGCCATGCTCAGAGTTGTGTGCCATTTTTCCATCTAAACAAACATAGGATTATGCCTTGCTATTTCAAGCATTAAAGGTGGGATGGAGTTGCTTAGCTCAGCAAAAGCAGGCTTTGGATATGGGCCCAGTGGAGGGTCAGAAGTTGAAAGCATGAACCATGGAGGGTCACAATCTTCAGGAAGCTGGCCCAAGTGGCGCAATGGTCACTACATCCCATTCTAAGCTAGCAGTAGATGTTGACATTGTTTGTCAGACAATGGTGAATCCATATTTGTGGACCAAGCCAATATTCTTTGTAGGTCAGAAGAAGTATTTGGGATGTCTCTTTGTTTTTGATGACACCCAGCAACTCCTTTATAGCAAGCTTCTGCAAAATGAAAATGTCAAACAATATTGTAATGAGATGGGAGAGTTTCTGACCATCTCTGGTAAAATAGGGTCCAAGTTCATTTCCTTTTGTTAAGGATATAGTTCCATATATCAAGACTGTTCTGGTAATGATGGTGTCTGTTACAAAGAAGCTGAGTTTTATTTTGGGGCAGAGTTTCTCCTGGTGTTAGAAGGAAAGCTGAGCTTTGAGCTCTAGCAGCATCTTTAGCCCCTCTTGAGAGCCTTGGCATTTGGGATGCTGCTTGAAAGAGGCCAGGAGTTATTCAGACCTTCTCACCTCTGGATAGTCATCCAGAAGCTTGTTCTGGTTTCTTCTGTACTAAAGCAAGAATTAATTTTGGATGTGCCCACCCTGTCTTAGGCCATTCTTGTGGATGAACTGCTCCCCAAAGACCTTTCCCAAATTTCGATATGGGACCTGGACTGAACAAGATTCCCAGCCACTGCTAAATATGAACTTTCCTATATGAAGCATTTTTATGTGCTCATCTCAGTTATTATTGGTTCTTTAAATGACATTGTGATACTCCAGTTTCACTTTTGTTTTTTTAAGTGGCCTTTCCAGTATCTTTGACACCAGGGAAAATGGAGTATTATTTCTGAAAACAAAAACAGGCACCAAATAGTACTTTCCTATTGGTACAATTCCTATTGGTACAATTGGTATGTTCAGGTACCTCTACAGTGTCTCCTAGAGATTATATAGTGGAAAAGCAGGGCAGTAAAAGCACTTTGTGTAGGGCTGGAATTTCAGCTTTGCAATGAAACTGAAAACAGATACAGCAACAAACAGTTTTGGTTAGTAAAGCTCCAGACATGTTCACATGTTGGTCCTGGAAAGTTCACTATCGAGAGCAGTCTTGAGCCAAGAATATCTCCAATCTGACCTAAAAAAGAAGTGCTTATGTTCTTTGACCAAGTAGCTCTGTTTATTCCTCTGGGTTCAAAGCACTCGTTTTCTTATCATCTGAGCAAATAGACCCCCATGTTAGAAAAGAAGAAGTGGCAAACCACATTTGAAAAGGCTTAATTTTATATTTCCGGAGTGCTCTATAGGTGCACCTGTGGTTTCTATGAGTACTGAGGCAATGTTTGCGGTATTTAATTTATGAAAGTTGCCATTTCATGTTAAAAAGTGTGTCCCAAGCCTAGTCGAAGCTGTTGTTGTTAGAGATATTGCTAAGCCTCAGACTCAGTGGGACTTATGCATATACGTCCATATGATTGCACCATACCTCTTCTAAATAAATGCATTAATAGTGCAATTCTATACATGTCTACTCAAAACAAAACCTTGCTCAGTTCAATGAAACTTACTTTCAGGTGAGTATCCGTAGGTTTGCAGTTTTAATGCAGGTTCCTGCAGCAATCCCTGAAGAAGAAGCACCATCATCATCATCATCACGCATACACCACACAGGAACTCATTTATCTCAGCCATGTCAGCATTTTAAAATAATAGAAATCCAATAATTTCAAGCAAGCCATTTCCCCCTATGAACACAGATCTATAATTATCTATTTGAAATCCTCATGATGAATTGCATAATTGACTCTAGATTGTGACATCTTGTTTATAAAACGTTTAAAAATGTTACTGGAATAAAATGCAGTACTTTGCTGATTTTGAGCCACCAAAATAAATTTGATGCTTAGCTGGTGCATAAGACATATATTCTGATGCAGCTCGAGATGAATGTTAAAAACTTTCATGTATATATAGGTAGCTGAATTGGGAAATGACATAGGAAAATGCATACATAGTTCCTTTCTCTGTACAACAGCTGGGGCTGGAGGTGTTCACCTGCTTTTAAAAAGAAAAATCCTCCTAATTCTGGAAGAAGGATCATACAGCTCCCTTTCCCTTTCCCTTTCCCTTTCCCTTTCCCTTTCCCTTTCCCTTTCCCTTTCCCCTTCCCCTTCCCCTTCCCCTTCCCCTTCTAAGCCCCTGAAATAAAGAATCTCTGTGTTCTGCTCTTGCTGGTTCTTCTATACCTGATGGACAGGAGACTTTAAAGAAGTCCAAGTATTTCTTTCCTGGTTCTAACTAACATTGTGCCACTCATTTCTTCTACATTTTTTTCAACCATTCTCATTAGATTTGATCTAAAAGAATTTTTTTTTTGAAAATGTGTTCAAAGGAAGAGAACAAAGCAATTCAAAAGGGTGTGTTTTAGGATTGTTGTGCTTGTTGTACTTACAAGGAGTTCAAAGAGTGGGGAAGTGTTCTGACTTTCATTCGATTACCAGTTCTCTGCAGCCGGCTGCCTCCCCGGCCCAGGAAGACTTGTCATGAGACAATTTCTCCCACAGGGCTTTTTCAGATCTGGAATGCTTCGTCATGATGGACACGTGTGTAATGAAAGGAAGGAAGGAAGGAAGGAAGGAAGGAAGGAAGGAAGGAAGAAGTTACACACGTGTCATGATGGACACGTGTGTAACAGAAAGAAAGACAGATTTGTAGGTGATTAATGTGTGCTGAGTTGTTTTTATTCTTATATTTATGGTTCTTTTGATGCATTGTGTTATATACTCACCACTTCAATACATCTGTGGTATATAAGTTTGAATAATAAATATGCAAAGGTGAACCCCTCCTCTGATAAACTGTTCTCCTCTCCTGGGAAAAATTTGGTGACATAGAGTGGATATCCTGATATCTCCCCACTGTCTCTTTCCACAAATAGGGTGGAGAGGTTTGTGTACACAGCAGTCATTCTAACTTGTGCCACCAGTTCTGCACATTTGGTCTACCTTTAAGACTATGGGCTTGAAAAGCGATGATGAAGAATGAAATGGGTGTTGGGAGCAGCTCCCTCCCTCTCCCTTTTCCTCTGCAATGGGCTCAGTTGACATTTTAGATATGCAGTCCTTTTATTAAAGTTCAACAGGTTACAAAACAATATGAATCAAAGCACTATTCCTCTTGGAATGTGGGAGAAGCATCTGCCCATGTGAAGGGCTGAATCCAAACTGAAGCATCACCTCTTTTCTCCTTTTCAGTAAAGCTTCTGACTCTACCATCTCATTTGCTCCTGCTCTTGAGGGCTAGGTAGCAGGAATGCTGGACATTTCATAGTTGGTCTGTTCATTTTTCCTCTGCCTCCTAACACAGTCAAGGAAGTTTCTCTCGGCCACCTTCCTGCTCCCGGTTCTGAAATGTCTCCCTCCTTTGTGAAGACAGGCTGGTTCTCATGCACGGTCTGAGAATCTTCAGTAGGCAGCCCCGGACACTGCTCTCTGCCCCTCGACCTCCTCCTCAGAATTGGACAAACCTATCTGAGCAGACTAATATGTGAGAATCAGTGTCCCTCTCTGCAGTATACTGGCTTGGAATCTTGCAGCATTTTAGAGGAAGGGTGCTCCAAGAAACCAGTGTAAGCCCTCATGCTGTTCCACCATATAAATGGTCTTTCCCTTGTTTTGGAATGGCCTAATTGCTGACTGGGGGCAATGGTGGCTTGATAGACAGTTGGCTGTTCAAAGCACATGGGAGGGCAAGCGCTCAAGCCAGCCTTGCCTAGCTCATGTTCCTTTAGGTTACCCTTTCCTGTACTCCAGATGTATTAGACCACAACGCTTAACAACCCCAGCCAGCATGGACTTCGGCCATGCAGCTGCGGATGATGTGAGTGATAGTCTGCCACATGTGCAGGACAGTAGCTTAAAGAAGTACTGCAAGCTGTGTTCTAAATTATTGTGCATTTCATGCATTGGTTGAAGAGGGACACCAACGGCTTAAAAATATGATCCCATTACATATGGCATTCATGTAATTTGGATGCAACACATCTCATTTGCCCCAGAATTTGTACCACGGAAAGGCTGAAGCATTGCTTCAGGAATCCATTGAAGGGGTTCATACAACTCACCAATCCCTCATAGACTTGAATAAGAATTAAGATTAAAGATCAGCCCCACAAAAGCATTCTTCGGAGCAAAATACTGAAATAAAATGACACTTCTAATTTTGCAGTGAGCTTGCTGCACAATGACAAGAAGGCAGCAGCCATGATTTGGACAGCACAGGTCAAGGTAAAACCCCAGATGAGAGAAAATGCATTTCAAAAGCTTTCTGCAAGCTGACATTCATAGCCCCGCTTTGAGTGTCTCCACTTCTTGCTCTTTATAGCAGATTGATACAGAGGGACTGCAGAAACGAATGAAATTGCATGTCAGTTCTAATAACTCACAGCACACCACTAAAAGTTCAGAAATTATTGCTTGAACAAGGGCAGAAGAAGGGAAAGTAGAAGTTTATTTTAGAACCAAATTAAACTTGCTTGCACAGAGCTGAGCATTTAAAATAAAATAAAGTGCCTGCAGCTGCAGTATTAAAGAAATGGCTGTGTTCTTTGTCATGTGACAGGGATATGCATCATTATATAAAAGTCATTGATGATCTAGTGGCCAGGACATCAAGCCAGTCTTCTACTGATTGCCTGTGGATACTTTCCAACTTGTGCGTTGACAAAACAGAGCTACCATTTCATCTTGGAAGTTGTGTGTTAAAGGAAAATACAAAACTGAAACCAACTACTACTGTGGAGGCTGGGAGAAGGGACTCATTGCCTCTGTTTCAGGATATCCACTACATTTATGTGTCACAATCAGCCATGCAGTGTTAAATTTGGAAGTTCAGGTGCTCATCAAGGCAATCACAGTAGCCTTGTCCCCAAGAATTGTCCCAAAATTCAGGCAGATGCGTTGATCTATATTAATCATCCAGTTTTTGCTTAGACTATGTAACTACATTTTATATATCATATCAACACTCCACAGCAATCATATTCATATGGAAACGAGCTTTTAAAAAATCATTCTAATAACCACGTTAATTTACTTGCACAATAATAATTCAGCAGGTCTGGAATGTCACATCCTTCCGCCTTAGTCATAAGTCATTTTTTTCTGTTAGCATGTTTGAAAAAAATAATATGAATTCATTCTGCCATTCAGATAATATTTTATCTAACAAAATCTAAGGTTTTTGAAATGGGAAATTAACCTTTGATAATAGACTTATCTTAAGAGCATTTATTCTTCCAAAAAAGGAAATATTTAAATTTCTCCCAAACTGAAACATTCTTCCTAAATTTTATATAATATTAAGCAACGTATATTGTTCTGAAATTAATTTATACTTCTTGTTAATACATATTCTTAGTTCCATAATGGTTTGTGTTGTTTAATTGCACTGTATAATTCAGTGCTAAGGACAGCTTATTTTTCCCAAGTTCTCATAATTTCTACCTTTTATCTGTTCAGTTTGGAAACTGTAGTGCAGCAGAACTCGTTAATGTGTTGTAGAATGCATAGTTCAGTATACCACGGAAACATTCTTATTCCCAAGAGCCACAGCAATCATCTATTTTCAGCATTGCTACTGCATGAAGAAATGCACACTTGCATGAAATGATAGCTGCACACAACCACCCGATCATGCTCAAAAAGCTGACATGGAAATGCTAAGATCTTATGGAACAATCCTATACGCTTTAGTATTTGCAGAGGGGAGGATCAGAACAGCTGCTACATCCTATACTGTAGGGAAAAGAATTCTGTTCTGCAGGTGAGGAGAACTTCTGATCCACAAAGACTTCCTGGATTCCTCCAGGGAATATAGCTTGGCATCTATTGGGACATGGGAGTAGATACGTGGGACTCACCCACTCGGCACTTTTCCATTAGGAAAGCCACTGCATGGGCAAAGACACCTCTGTCTTGGATGCTTCACCGACACAGTGGCTTGTCCAGGCTGCTGCATGAGCAAAATGTCCAGCACTAAGCTGGCAGCTGGAGAAGTTCTCCGTGTCAGCTTTGCCTTCCCTGTGTCCTCTCCCTAGTGAGAGAAGGCATTGAGCAGGCAAAGAAGCTTTGCTGCATGCAGGCTGTCTCCAGATGCATGGTGAAGCCAGTTCTCAGTGGATTCCCTTGGAAGATCAACCTTCTAATGTGATCACCAGGGAGCAAATTCTATCAAGGGTGTGGCCACACATCCTTTCATGTCAGAGGGCACAACATCACAATGACCATGCTTACCTTGACATCGTTTGGTCTGCAGAATCCTGGAGCAGGGTCACCTGGCTTTCGCACAGATTTGGTTGCCCACCAGTTCAATTGGAGGGAAATTCTTTGTTCCAGCGTCAGGATTTGGGCTACTCTGGGTCTTCATTTGGTGGCTGGAGCAAGAATGCTCACCTCAGTATTCATGGGATTGGTTCCAAGCCCTGCTGGAGCTCTCAGCCTCCTGAAGAGCATCAGCTGGAAGCTCTGGAGTAAGAGTTATATAGGATCAAGCTCCAGAGCTCATCTCAGTAACACCGGTCTTCCTCTTTGCTATATTATCTCTACCTGGCCTGACCCAGATACTGTCTTGCTGTCTCACTTTAGCAATGCAGGGCTCCCTGCTAGCTGTTGTGTAGTCCAAATCCTGCATCTTTTCTGATCCTTGGTGCATCTGATTCATGACAGTGTGTCCCCTCTTGTATTGTTGCCTCAATAATGCAGATCGCTTCCCCCACTTTTTTTTTTTTTTTTTTGGTATGCATGTATCCTGCCTCACTGTTCCTGTGAACTGTGGTCTGGTCCAATTCCTGCACTGTACCTGATCTGGTCTCTGTCCTGCCTCTTTGCATCCCACCTTGTTAAATCATGCCTTGCCATGTTACCTTAGCAATGCAGCTCTTCTGCTCGCTGTGGTTCAGCACCTGCATCTTGCCTGACCCTTGCTGTGTCTTCTGCCTTGCCATATCACCTTAGGTACCTGCTCCCTGCTTGGTTGTCTTCCTGGTTCTTGACCCTTGGCATTGTCTGACTGTGTCCTAGTCTTGCCTGATGCATGCTTTTGGTTCCTGACATTGGCCTGTTCTGTGCCTATGACTGGACTTGCCATTTAATCTTGCTAATGAACTTGAGACTCTGTATTGCCTTGCATCTTTTTGTCCCGGTCCTGGAGTCTCTGTCTCGACCCCTGTCAATCGAACAGCCAGTTGCAGGCTTGGTGTGCAGGTGAGCTCTTAGCAGGGTCATGGTGCATGGTTTATGAATGCTGCAATCTGCTACATTTAGCAGATCGTTAGCTGCCTTTTCTTCCATTGATTGGACACTAATGGAACTGGATTTTGTGCAAATGTGCAATGCCAAAATGCATAAATCCCCACAAAATGCATACTTTCATGCTTTAGCTTATGGGAGAAATGTGTATATTTTATTTCCTTATTTTGCTACAAGTAATTTTGCATAAAATTGCAGAAGGTTTAAACAAAATGGCTCACAAGTCTGCTGAACCTGCACAACTGTAGAAACACTGCTCTGTGTGTACACTTTCCTTAATGTAATTGTTTTGGATGCTTCAGTGAATTGCTCATGAAACAGATTAAATATATGTGCACACATTTGAAGAATCAGGTCCTGAAAAAACCACTGGTTTCTCTCCCCTCCCCCTGCCATTACTGGTTATTTTTGCATGATGGTAGTTTTAGACCACTTCCTCCAATTCCTGTGTCAATCACAAGCAGGAGATGCAGGCTGGCACATGGTACCCGTCCTTGTCTTTCATTGGAGAGTACTTGGTCACTTTCCTGCTGATAAATCTATACTCTTCCTTTTTCCTGTTTTGAATTTTCATTGTAGGAGGCAAAAACAAGGCTCACACTTCACCATTTCCTTCTGTGGCTTTATATTAACCATAATAAAGCAGCCTTGTTATTGCCAAGTCTTGGAAGGAGATACAAGAAATGATATCATTTCTTCTCTAGGGGTTTGTGCATTATCTTAGAGAAAATTAGAAAAGGCAGGAACTTGAAGGAAAAAAATACGTACAATTTTTTATGGCATCTTTTCTTATGTGGATGTCTTGAGAGTTGTGTATAAGTGTGTTTAAAGTTTTGTCCATCTCAGGGCTTATTTATTTGGTCAAGATTCAGAGGCTCTAATCTACTTTACAAACAGGGAATGTGAGTGAGGAACAGCAGCCCTGCACAATAAATCCAGTGTGTCAGCATCAGAGCATCATTTCCCATTATTCTTCAGGTTGGTTATCCACCTTTCTCTAATAGAGGCTGATAGAAGGTCCCATTTATCAATGGAATATCAATGAACTACCTATGACAAGGTTCAGTGACCCTTGTTTTCATGTGTCAGAAATGCATGTATGGAAAGGCCGGTGTCTCATATATGAGACCCCTGCCTTGCTAACAGGGTGCCATCAGTGTATCAATGGGTTCCTCCTTACCATGGCCCCTCATGGGGTGAAGGGGGCATGAATGAAAGAAAGTGGAAGGCCTTTCTTCCTCATGTGGTCTGGAGGTGCCAGGAAATGACTGACTGCTGAAATCAAGGCATCTCTCTGGAGCCAACCGGCGGTGCCCGTTGGCTCCTGATGGTGAGGAGCAGACTTGACTTCCGAGCAAACCAGAAAAGGGTTTTGCCTTCTTGCTTGTTGTGAGGATACAAACTAGGGAAAGCATTGCTGTCACCAAACTTCTTCTTCCTACCAACCCTTGTTTTGTGGGGTTCTCTACCTTGCTATGAACAAATGCTAGCCACTATTAAAGAGACCATATGGATTTTAGCCTGTTTGTCCTGCTTAGGCTAACTGTGCGGGGGTTTGCCTTTCCCATAGCAATATTCCCATATGTTGCCCTGCATGTTAACAGGGGTGGGCAACTTATGGTCAGTCTGATTGTTGACCTACAATTCTCACCAGTCCTAGAAAGCACAGACAAAGGTGGGAGAACATAAACCAAACAGATGGAAGGTCACAGTTTGCCCACCCCTGCACTATAGTTTTGACAGAACTGATTTTTCAGGCTCTGGAAGCATTGGACCAGAATTGGGGAGAGGGCTCTTTCTTCTCTGGGGGGGGGGACTCTTTCTCCCTCAGTGGGGCATCCCCTTAAGACATCCTGAGGTGTTGCTTCAAGGTTCAGCCCAGCCTAGCTCGGTTTAAGGGACTAACATGTTTGCTACACCCCCAGTTTGTAGACATCCCCCAGCATGGTTCATGCTGTGGCACACCTGAGGTTTCTTTCATCCCATAATATTTTCCTGGCCTGTGGGCTAAAGGCTCAGCCTCAGTTTCTATTATGTGACTTGCAGCCATGTCAGGGCTGCAAAGTAAATCAAATCCTTGACGCACTGGGAGAGATGGGAGATGTGATTTCATTCAGGACCATAGAGATGGGAGAATGAATCCTTGCTTGTACAACCACATCCTTGACAAAATCCCCTTAATATTGCAAATAATGATAGAAGGAGGGAGTTATTTTTCTGTTCCTGTCTGAGCTGCTGGGGTGATTTTAATCACTATCAGGACTGGGGAGAAAAGAATTAAGTCACTTCTTTCTGGATGATGCAATCCCAAAGGAAATCACCCCTCACCACACACACACACACACACACACACACACACACACAATTAATATAAAATAATTTCCTAGCATGTCTGTATGTGCTGCAAGTCATGCAATAGGGAGTAAGGCCATAAGTGACTGTAATTGAGCTGTTTGATCCTTGATTTCAGCTGCACCAAACTCTATAAGCTGCAGTGCAGCCAATAAAAGTTGTGGTTATATGAAACCCATTCTTCTGCTCTCACAATCTTTCCAACTACTTGCTTCAGGCAAAAACAGAAGCTTGCATGGGGGTCTAGCTACATACAGGTCCAGCACAATTGGCACAAATTGGGAAATTTGTTCCCTGGGGCAGGAAGTGGCTATCCTCACCTCAGAAGAAGGACTGGCATGCAACTGAGAGCAATCTTATGATCTCTGCAAGCCATAGAATGGATCAGAAAAATCCTGAGATGTTAGAGAAAACTCTGAGCCTGGAGGCTCCCCTGCCTCCCCATTCAGCCTCCACAGTTTCTGCAGTGGCTCCGTCTATGATGTGCTTGGAGGAAGTGGCTACAGGTCCTCTTAGCCCCTAACCATGCCCTGAACATGCAGAAAGCATTCTGACTGCTCCCGTTCAGTAACTGTTTGTCCTCTGTCCATCAGCAAAGAAAACAGCACAGAGAGCTGAGCATCCCCCCACATTTCTGCCCTGCTGGTTCTTGCCAGCAGAGAGTCAGAAAAACTGGAGCCTCTGATAACAGACTCTCCATTGAGGGAGCACAGGATTTCTTAGTGAGAGTTTTACTGCACTTGATTTGCAATAACATGCCTTGGTGTGAATATCAGTTAGGGTGGTATGACTCATCTTACAGTGCTATGAAAAACGGAGGAAACGTTTTAAAGTTCACTTTCTGCAGAGCTGTTGCACAGTTAGACAGAAACCCTGTAGTGGTCATGCTCCGACTTCAATGCCTTATATGCTCACATATTTCATATTTCTCTCTGGGCACACTTAAAGCCCCAGGTTATATTGGTTCATGTTAGATACTGTTAAAGAGTTCTCCCCTTCCTTTTTGGGGAGGGGAATTTTTAAGCCTTTTTTTATTAATCTATGTCTGAGCCTTTTGTGTTCTCAGTGTACTTCTTGCAGGTGTTACTACTTATTTAAAATGTTGACTATCACAGAAGAGTAGGAATAGATGTTGTCATTTCAAATTCCCTCCATATTTATGAGGAATGGGCCACCATTAAACAAAGAAAGCAACAAGCACCTAGGGAAGCCACCAAAAAAAAAGAGGAAATATATCACACTGAAAGGAGGACAAAAGAGGACAGTGATTTGCATATTATTTGCATTTGCTTATTAGAGAGACTGAGAGTATATGACAGAAGTGGAAATGTTTAACTCTAAATACATTGTGAAATTACTTTCTTGTAAATCTCTCTTGTGATATATACAAATTTGGAGAAGGTGATTATAATTTAAATAGAACATAGTGCATCTCACAATTATGTTGAAGACTGGTCAGGTGACCTGTGTTCCTGCATGTTCAGGTGCTAACTGCAGAGGGGCCACAGTTCTTAAGACTCTGTACCTTCAAGTCAGAATTGGATTGGACATCCTTCCAAGCAGAAGTTGGTCCTCTGGCAGCCCTTCCAATAGCTGACTGTCCTTTTGGCCACCCTATCATCCACACAAGTTGGACGTGAATCAGTGAAAGTCCAGGCAACAGGTTGGTGAAAGGAATTCTCCATTTGCCCAATGCTGCAAGCCCTCCCCGGCCTCTGTCCCCATCTCACCACCAGGGACTACCTTTTGTTCAAAAACCACTGGTATCATGATGAATCAGGCCATTTTAGTCTACTATAAAGTATTTGTAAGTTAGGTACTAATTTTGTTACATTTCTCTGTGTAACTGATAATGTCTTTGTAATGAGTATTTCACTTTCACACAACCACAGAAGAGCAAATGAGTAGAAGGCAAAATAGAAGCCATTTACCCATCAAACACAGATATGGACAGAGTATGAAGAGAGGTCTTTCCACTATTATCAAACCTTCTTCACAGAGTTTCTCTGTAGCTTGAGCCCAGTCATGAGGTGGTATTTGATGATCCAGACTCTTTTAATTCTCTGTATTTGGGTAGAAATCAGCTAGAGTGTCATAGCAAAGAGCCCAAAAATTGGCTCCAGAATTTTCCAAGGGATTAATGACAGGCTGGCTGATATATAAGTCACAGGTTACGGTTAGCATTGTCCTCTCCTCTCCTCTTCTTTCTTGAAGATGGGGACAACTTTAGCTCTTCTTCAGTCATCAGGCACTTCCCTTGTCCTCCATGATTTCTCAAAGATAATAGCCAGTCGTTCTGAAAGTTTTTCCACCAGCTCCTTTATGACTCTAGGATGGAGTTCATTGGACCCTGGAAATCTGGACTTTTTCAAGGCAATTAGATGATCCTTGACCTATCAGTCTTGAGCTTCCACTCTGGTCCTTCAGACTGTCTTTTGGGAGAAGACTGAGCCAAAGTAGGAATTGAGTACTTCTGCCTTTTCTTTGTACCTGTTATCATTTTGCCATCCACACTGAGTAGTAGAAGCCTCATTTCTTTCCTCAGTCTTTTACTTTGGACATAAAAAGAAGGTTTTTTTTTTTTGTTGCTTTTAACATCCCTTGCTAGCCTCAGTTCATTCCTAGCTTTAGCCTTCCTGACACCTTTTGCGCTACCTGCCTGCATTCTTCCTTTGTAGCCCGGCATTCTTTCCACTCCCTAGACATGTCCTTTTTTATTTTCAGATCACCTCTAAGCCTTTAGTGAAGTCACATGGGCTTCTTCTGTTGTCTTCTGCCCTTTTCCTCATTGGAATTATTTGTAATTGTGCCTTTAGAATTTCCTTTCTTAACAATTCCCAGCCATCTTGCACTCCTTTTCTCATTAGAAACACTTGCCATGAAACTTTACTTATTGTTCTGAGTGTATTAAAATTGGCTTTCTTGAAATCCAGAGTAGATGATTGGCTACATTTGGCTTTTGCTTCCTTTAGAATCCAGAATTCAACTAGGGCATGGTCACTCGCTCCCAGAGTTCCCAGAGTTGGCACGTTGTCCACTTTGTCCAACTACTGTGTTGCTTTTATTCCTTCCTCCATTTATATTAATCCAGATGCTCTTGATGGGGCTACTAAGGTTATCTTCCTGTATTTTTGTGAAGAGATATGTATCTTTAAGATGTAGTGTGACTCCACCTCCCTTTCTGTCCCTTCTGGTCTTCCTGAACAGGTTGTTGTTGGACTCCCACCAAGTTTCAATTATACCTTGAACTTAGGGAAGCCACTCTCTCAGTCATAGCTCTCCCATCTGCAATATGGGAGATAAGAAGGGCTACAATGACATAACATTTGAAACACTTTGAATGCTTGAAAGCACTATTAGTGCAATGGATTTTCTGTAGGAAAGCTGTGGTACAACATGGGATGTAAAAGAAAAAAAGAGTTTTCTCTCATTGGTTGGAATTCACATGTTGCCAAGGCCACAAATGTTATGATAGGAATACAAAGAGGACATTCAAAATGGCCAGAACCCTGACCACAGCGTTTGCAATATTATGATAATGCAGCAACATTACAGTTCAGCCATAATTGTATGATCTAGAACAGGGGTCCTCAAACTTTTTCACCAGGGGGCCAGTTGAAAGGTGCTGGTGCTGGGCACGGGCCGGAAAGGTGGTGCTGGCGGGGGCGCGCGGGCTGGCGTGGGAGTGAGGTTGGGGTGTGCCGGCAAGGGGAGGCGAGGCGAGGCGAGGCGGGGCGGGCACCCGCCGTGATGCAGTGGCACTTGCTCGCTTGGAGATCGTTTTCTCCGAGCGAGTCCAAAATGACCTCCTCACAAGCAAGCCACTGTTTCTCCATGCGTGGGGTGAGATGGGCAGCAGGGGTGGGCGTGTTGAAAACCTCTGAGGCGGGCCCGATAAATGGCTACGGTGGGACGGATCTGGCCCCCGGCCGTAGTTTGAGGACCCATGATCTAGAAGAAGCATAAAGAAACTTGGGACAGAAACAGTCCACAGGGGTACCTCAGCAGCAGGGAAAGAGCTCTTATCTTGACTGATCAACTTCTGATCAGAGGTAAGAGCTTTTTAAAGGTATAGGACTTTCATCCCCTCTATGCTGCACTGGCCAAGGGCATTTAAACCTCCCTTCCCAGTACATCATTATGAATTTGAAAATGTCCCTCCACTGATCAGCCAAGGAATGAGGTCTGAGAAAGACGTATATCAGTTTGGTGGGGGGGGGAGTGGGGGAAATGTGAGGCTTGGCTATGAGCATTTGAATGTGTCTGCTAACATGCAACAGCTGGGAGGTTTCCTAGGTGGTGGTTTGGCCATGGATGCTTCCTCTGCTTTATCACTTTTGTTTAGATTTGAAACCTCAAAAAGAAGAAGAAGAAGAAGAAGAAGAAGAAGAAGAAGAAGAAGAAGAAGAAGAAGCAGCAGCAGCAGCAGCAGCAGCAGCAGCAGCAGCAGCAGCAGCAGCAGCTAATCTTGTGCCATAAATTTCCCCTGAACACACATTGGTGCAGGTGCTTTTTGACTATACTTGAATGTTAAGCATTATATCAACAAGCTTTTTAAATGTTTCAAAAGATGTTACTCATCCAGCATCTTTACAAAAAGTTGGACTACCTTTTCATCTGTACAGTGGTATTTCTTCTTTTAAACTTTTAGATACAGATACAATTAGCTTTGTATATCTGTATGCAATCATGTTCTTTTCCTTTCTAATTTATAGGAGGGCTACAAACCTAATTAAATACAGTCATAAATATATTGACTAGATGAATTTTTTTCATGGTTCACATGCAGAAATTTATAAACATCCATTTTTTTCTAAAAACAAAACGATAGAACACCTCTGTTCTTGATGAAAAAATGTATTCTGTAAAGTGGCCAGAGAGATGGAAATGGAGGCAAACAACTGACATATTCAATAGAAGATTACTTAGATATAATTTTAAGCAAATCCCATATCCTGCTATCTGACAGTCAGTTTTGAATGAATGTGGCAGGCATTGCCTATATAGTTATTGTGAAAGTACCTAGAAACCATACTGGATTCCATGCAATTTATTTCTATTTGCAGTTTTCGATTATTCTCTACAGGTAGAACAGTAGGATATCACCAAGCCTTATTGCATGCAATCCAAATCTATTACAATCAAGGGTCATTTTGCTGCTGACTGCAACAGGATGTAGGTTACATCCACTGATCTCATTTATCCAGGAGTTACTTGGCATCAGCCACTGGGAATGTCTCCTGCAGAAGCAATATTTAAAATTAATAAGAGCCATGCAACATCACAGCTGTATCCCTGTACAATTCTCATTCATTTAATGCTATTTGTGCAGGAGATACTCCCGCTGTCTTTCTTCCTGTCCTTTCCCAGTTGAGACTCACTTTGGAATTACATATGATTTTTTTTAGTAGTAAACTTGTTACAGACTGGATAGGGATGGGAACTCACCCCCTGCCGACACACACACACACACACACACACACACACACACACTAGATTGATTCTTTGCCTTCTCTCTGTCTGCAGCAGACCCTCCGAGTTTCAGAATAGAATGAAAAATCTTTAGCATTGCCCAGTTCTTTCAGAATGCAAAATTTGCCTGGTGCATGGGAGAAACATGCAGGATTAGCTTCTGATTACAGAGTCCTGTGCTCCCATTCTGAGCTCATTTGGTGAGGCCAAAGCCAAGAGCAGCCCCTCGCAGAAGTCAGGCTCCAGGTGAAAGTCAGAAGGTAGCCCGGTCTGAGCAGGTGGAGTCTAAACTGAAAGCAAGATAGCCAGGCAAGGCAAAATCCAAATGCAGGGCTGAAGGCAGTTCAAGGATCTGAACACAGGGAGAACAGCCTAGTAAAGAAAGCTAGGGCAGTTGGAAATTACATAAGCACATGGAGTTTGAGTTAGGGTTAGGGCCTCTGTCTGAGGCTGAAGCTTTTAGGACTAAGCTTCATAAGGCCTCAGACCATCAGATGTATGATTTGGAAGAGGACCTTTACACAAGGAAAGCATTGCTAACTAGCTGTACTATAAACATAAGGAGTTCTCTTCTGTAAGTTCTCTGTAAACATAAGGAGTTCCCTTTGCCTGACCAGCATCTCTGATCCTATCTTTAGATGTCACCATTCCTGGAAGCTAGTCAGTAGCTCAACATGCATCATGGAATCAGAAGTGGATTACCTCTAGCTTTTGTCCTCAAGATTTACAAAATTACTTTCATTCTCTCTCTCTCTCACACACACATGCACATACACACGCAGAGGGAATACCAGTCCAGTTCATTTTAAAACAAGTGTGGCAGAAGGCTATTCTCCAGATGTTTTTAGACTCCAACTCCTAGAGTCCTGCCAGTATGGACAAATGCCAGGAAAGCTGGGACATTAATCCCACAACATCCAGAGAGCTTATTTCTGCCCTTACCTGGTTTAAACAAAAACAAAAGCAAGGCACCCTGACCTTTAGCAGATTTACTTGGCACTAAGTCTCACTGAATTACATGTATCTGACTAAGTATTACAGTGCTAGACAAACCTTTTATCCCAAGCTTTCAGCTTTAGAAAGAAATAAATTCTGCACTGCAACTCATTGCATGTCTATGCAGAAATAAGTCCCACTGAGTTCAGTAAAGTAGGTATGGAATTGCAGCCTTAAATCAATATATTGATGGTGTAATCTAAGTATGAGTATTAATACTCTTTTAGCAGTAGAGTTATACTTCCAATCAGAAATCAAATCATTCTGACATGCTCTTCTATTTTAGAAAAGCAAGGAAAGAGGAAGGAGGCCACTCAAAACATTCATTCATTCACCACCCCACAGGAAAAGCTACTTCAGCAGGTTGGAAGAAAAAAGGGAAGACTCTGCTAAGTGTTGATGACTTGTACTATTTATAGGCACCCAACTTGAGACTTACTAGTGCATATTCATGTTGAATTCTGACCCAGATCTGACAGGAAAAGTGTTGCTTTCAACATTCCATGATTCAGACAATTGTCCTTGAAGTGAAGCAATTATATGAAAGTGCTGGATATTATGTTGATTTTGGAGACAAAAGAGGGTGTTAAGCATTTATATTTCCATTAAACCATATTTCATATTCATTTTTAGATGATTGTAGTGAGTTAATATACTGTTAATTTAATTTATTACCTTAAATTGTTTCTTAACACTTGATTACAAGTATTCTTGAAAGAAAAAATGAGGAAAGTCAGAACCATAAGGATCCTTTCTAGTGAAAGAAGTGAAGGAAAGACAATAAGACTCCTTAGTGTTTTGAATGTCAGATGGCCTTTCTGCTGAATCATTCCTCTGGGCACGAGGGCTGTTACTTTGTGTGGCGGGACAATGGTATCTCTACCATGACTGCAAGCAGTGCCTTCAGAGGCCAATGTTGCATGATGGAACTTGCATGCTTTAAGATTCAGCTTGCAACTGCAAACTGGTGGGTTTGTGAGCTCAGTGGAATGGCAAAGGCCAGTGAGTCGCAATGACTGTTTCTACTTGTGGCAGCTGCATTTTGGCATCATGAATAAGCTGCAGCTACCAGACCTCAGCAAGCCACATGAAAAAGCAAAGTTCTGTGTCCTCATAATACGATTTCCACAAACACAAGGAGCAGGACCTTGCTTTGTTTTCATTATCCTTTGAAGAACAACTTCACTATTTTGGCAGCAATGGAAAGGCCATGCTATGAATGTGATATTCTAGCTGTTGCAGTCATTGGACAATGGGGATGGGATCTCTTGGATGCCAACTTGGCGACCAGCTATCAACCAGCATGAAGGCCGATCCACGGTCTGGAATGCAGTGCCTCCATCGCAGCAACAGCACTGAAGGCAGGGGAACGTCTGTTGCTACCTCAGCAAGAAAAAATGACAGCTCTGAGCAGGACTGATGCATGACAGGGCATGTTTAGATTTCGTATTAGCAAAGGGAGAAAGAGTAGAGCAGAACGGCACAGATCATTGTGAACCCCCAGAGATCTTAGGCTATTGGGCAGTATAGATATGCAGCAATAACAATGACAATAGAAAGTTACATCCAACCCTTGCAGTGTGATTTATGAGATGATCTTTATGAGGACAACTTAATATGTAAGTTCAGACTGAGACTATTTACTTATGGAATGGGGAGCTATAAAAACAGAGTACAGTTGGCTTCTCTCTAAAAATAGGACATCCCTTCTGATTTGGAGGTGAGAATCCATTGGATTTTCTTGGCTTGGCTCCCCAGTCTCTTTCTTTCTTCCCTAAACCTGAGCACTGAGCATTCATGTGTGTATCCTGCAGGAAGTGAGTCCATCTGTTGAACAAGTATAACCAGTGAGGCCAGCTTGCACACCTTCTGTCCATGCAACTGCACACCTCCTGTGCAAGAAGAGTTCTGCTTCCTCACACATGATTACAGGCTTTGCATATTTGGCAGGGGAATAACTTAGCAGAGAGAAGGTCCACAAGCGTTATGAGCTTTTGAAAACTCGATCTCCGTTCGCTCGCTTCCTAGGCCAGGACCAAGTGCAGGAGAGCACAAGAGAGCCAGATTCGAGGAGGCTCTTCACACCACTGATCTTCACTGACACCACCATTGATACCCCCATGCCAAAGTGATATTGTGACTGCATGTGCTACGAACAGTGCAATGCTCTGAATTCTGATCCTGTGGGATGTGCAGATTACCTTCTTCACATATTCAGTGACTGTGAATGTGAGGAAGGGGTCCCCAGTGTGCTGCTGGTTGGTACCTCCAATGATGCCTGTGAAATGGTCCCCAACATAGTGTCCATGGGCTCACATGGATATTTAAACCCTTATGTTTTATAATACACGTTCATGGATTTGTATAGATCCATAGCAATGAATGCACAAGAAATGCACACAACTTTCTAGCAACTATCCTGAAACCACTGTAAGGTCCTCAGTATGTTGCATACTAGAAAGTGAGTGCTCATCCTTCCAGGGTTATAATGCAGTTCAATATAAGCAACTGGTGGTGTCCAACAGACATGTAACAAAGGTTTTTGTTCAGTAACACACAGGCTAAGATACACTGACATGACTGGTAGACATCAAGTGGTGATTCAGTGATTAGGGATTTTGTGATGGTGCCCAAAGGAGTTTGTCACATTCTCAAATGTGTCACAAGGGTTGGGTACTCCGGCCGTGAATGTTGGGGGTTGGATTGGACCCATTACAATCTCTCTAGGAAGTGAGGATTCCTTTCCTCCCGTATTCACATTAAAACATCAAAACTTCAAGTTCTTTCTGTTCCCTAAATAAAGACACTTCAGAATTTTGTAAATTCCTATCAATAGTGAAAAAAGCTGATACTCTCATCTGTGCTAGCCAAAATCAAGAAGTGCAGCCATTTCCTAGATGGAAAGGAGAAAGTGATACCTTCCTGCCATATATTGGTTAATGTTTAGGAGTCTCTTGGAAGGAAGGAAGGAAGGAAGGAAGGAAGGAAGGAAGGAAGGAAGGAAGGAAGGGCAGCTCTAACATGGATGGCTATGCCCAGAGTTTGGAGGCATTCACATCCTTTAGTCACTTTGGATAACTCTGACAGTTCTACTTCCTTCCATTTCTACTTTTAAATCTCAAATCCTTTCCATCATATATGTGAAAAAAATGACTTTTGCTGAGTTCTTTCCAAAAAATAAACCAGACAAAATTCTCATCCATCTGTCCTCCTGACGCTAAAACACACAGCATCAGTGCATTTGGCAGTAGGAGGCAAGGAGTCCAGCAGATGAGTGCAAGTAGGGCTGGACCCCCCCAAACCCTGCTCCCTCCCCCATGAAGGGTAACCTCCTAAGCATAGTCCCATGAAGACGAGCTCTTCATGAACTTGGCCATGAAGCTCTGTTTAGGAGGTTATCCTGTTGATTTAAAAATATCTCACTAGCAGTGTGGAACTATGATCCTGACAGATTTAGGCAGAGGTGTGATTTATTAACGAGAATGGGATATGCTTCCAAGTAGATGCATTTAAGATTTGAGGTACAAGCCTTCTGCCACCAATCTGGCAGCAGTAACAAATGGTCCAATTATACTGTGACTCAAACCAGATCAAAAAGTCAAAGCTATAAAACAAGTCATGGCTGTAGACTACAGACTGCCAGTGGTGACAGCAAATCAGCAAAAGCAAAAGCCTCTTTTGTAAGCGGTTTCTTTGCATCGATGAGGGCTAATCAGGGCCAGCCCTGCCGTTAGGCAGCGTGAGGCAGTCACCGCAGGCAGCAGTTTCTGGCAGGTGGCTGCAAGGTGTTGGAGGAGAGGCCAGTGGACCTCGTAGGCTGGCCTGGGCTTGCTAAGCTCGCTAGCTGCCTTCAGGTGTGACAGAGGATGCTGCTCCATTGCTAGTGTTGAAGATTCAGCTGCAAACCCATTTGGCTTTGGCTTATGGAATAGGAGGGCAGCATCTTGCCCATTGTCCCGGGCAATAATAAATCTTAAGCTGGCCCTGGTGCAAAAATGGGAAGAGAGGGGACGGGCGTGCGCACAAGCCCTAGCCACAAAATCCTTAGGCACATGGGCCCTTCCGAAAACCTTCTCATGGGCAGGAAGGTCTGCAAGAGTTTCCTATTCATATTCAGCCAAATGTAGTTAGACATTTGTGTATGATCAGGAATCCTTTTAAGACCAGGCTCCTGATCAGTTAGAAGACTCTGACTGGATTTAATAAAAGATTTCTAGAAATGCTGCACAAACTCAACACAGGAAGATCCTTGGAGGGCCCAATGCTATTCATGTTGAGACACAAAACTTCTCACAGCTCCCAACATTCCTCAGCCAGCCATGGTGATGGGGAATGGTGGGAATTGTGAGACCTTTACCTGCATAAATACGCCTAGGGCAGTGCCTTGAGGATCTTAAGAGCCCAGAGAGATTGCAAGCTGAACTTCTGTCCAGGCACATGTCCCCCATAGTGCTATGTTGCAGTATTCTCTCCGCAACTTTGACTTCTCCACATTATAGTTTGTTACAACCTGGAATTGAAATGTTTTTCACTGACTTCCCTACCACTTGGTGCACACAAGAGACTCAGCACCATACCAAGATGGCTTTCACCTATGGAAGCTTTTGTATATCCAAATGTATTGGACTTTGAAAAGATCATGAGATATGGCGATATCTTGGATAAGGATGGTGGTCTGAAACTGGAGCAAGACATACAAGAGCAGGGACTTAATATTTCCTGGTGGTATAAGGTGCAGATGCAATCGAGATATGCTAAAGGTTGTAAAACATGGGGGTTCTACGAAGACCTAACAGAATTTGATCAAGTGATGCTTAAAACAGATGAGAAAATTATTAAAAGACTATATGATTTTTTACTTGACAGGAAAATGGAAGGGGAACAGGTTAAGGAAACTATGATAACATGGGCACAAAACTTTGGATTTAATGTTGAACTAGAAAAGTGGCAAAAACTATGGGAAAGAAACATTCAAGTAACATTAGCAACTTCATATAAAGAAAATTTGTATAAAATGTTCTATAGATGGTATTTGTCACCAAGTCGATTAGCTAAGATGTTTCCATATATGTCAAATAGATGTTGGAAATGTAAATATAAAGTGGGTACATTTTATCATATGTGGTGGACTTGTGAGAATGCAAAAAAGTACTGGATTAAAATACATATATGGATGGAGGAAATATTACAAAAACCCTTTGTTTTTAAACCCGAAGTTTTCTTGTTAGGCATCATACCGGAAGACGTTAACAGACAGGAAATGTATCTGATACTGCATCTAATCACAGTGGCGAGGATTGCATTTGCTCAATATTGGAAAAGTGAGGAGCTGCCCACCGATGGATTGATTGTAAGAAAGATCTTGGACTGTGCAGAAATGGATAGATTGACTTTATCATTGAAGGAGAAAGAGGATACTGATTTCTATCAAACTCGGGACTCTTTCTATAATTGACTGGAGAAACGGGACCTGGTGTAAATTTAGAGATGTTTTTTAAACTATTATAAATTGATTTGAAATTTGGCTTTAGAATGTTAAAAAATATGTAGTAGGAGGCTGACCCAGTAAATCTGATGTTTTTTAGTGTTAGTTTAAAATGTTAATAAAGATACTATATTAAAAAAATATTAAATATATTAAAATATATTTAAAAAAATAGATACTCAGCACCATGAAGGTGCCAACTGTTTTGATTGCGGCACAAAAGTTGAATAAACAAGAACAAACCGGCACATTTTGGTTACATAAGTGTTACACATTTCAATGTTTTATATATATGCGGCTGCCCCTGAAAAGTGTCCCAAGCTTCATCTGGTTCACAGTATATAAACCAGATGATTAACCATCACTGCAGTGAACATATTTCCTAAGTACTTAAAGATCATGGGCTTGCTGTCTGCTTCTGGTTTGCGCCCATATATGCCCTCCTGCCCCTTGAGATCAGCAACGGATGCCCTTCTCCGGGAACCCTCTGTGAATGATATTAGGAGGGTGAGTACCCGGAGGAGGGCCTTCTCTGCGGTGGCGCCCCACCTATGGAATGCGCCCCCCAGAGAGGTCCACCTGGTGCCGTCGTTATTTGTTTTTCGGCGCCAGGCTAAGACCTTTTTATTGAAAACTTATTTTAATTGCTAAATTATTGTATTAATTAGGATTTTAAAATTTTTACCCGAGAATCCACTGGGGGTTTTTAAATCTTGTTTTTTTTTTCTTTTAAATTGTTATATTATTATTATTTATGTATGTTTTTATGTATTCTTTGTAAGCCGCCCCGAGGTTTTGTTGTGATGGGGGTGGGATAGACATGCTTTAAATGAATAAATAAATGATTTTAAATGCTGATTTTTCACCAAAGTGTGGGTTGCAAATGTTCTGTACAACATCCATGACAGATGTGATTCTTTCTTTCAGAAAGTATCTTTCTGTGCATAGAGGGCAAAAACTAGCTGCAGAGAAGGGATTTTTCTCAAACTACAGCAGTAGAAGAAAGGTTACTCAATCCTTTCTTCTCCTGATGTTATTGTACTAATTATTAGCCCTCTAACTGCTGGTATATCCATTTAATGTCCTATCTACCCTGACCCCTGAACCAGCTGAGACCTTCTAATAAAACAAATGTAATTTTTGTTATTTCTTTTTATTCACACAGCTTGATCAGACAGAATCAAGATACAAGTATAGCTTGTCATTGAATAATGTGTTGTTGCTGAATCAAGAGTTACTCTCAGGGTTCACACAACATGGCAAACAACCTTGCAGTGTTTCCATGGCATGTGGATTTTTGCCCAGACTTACTGGTCAGATGATCCTGTGGTTCCCTGGGCAGCACTGTTCCTGCATTCTCTGCTCTGTCCTCTCAGCCTTGCCGTACACCCCAGCACTCCCCCACCCACCACAAGGAAGATCACTTGCCTTATTCCTGCTTATGGACCACAACAACCTCTTGGTTTGGTTGCTTCCCAGATACTCCATCCCTCACAGAGATTTTTATTTAATGAAAATAAGCAGATTTGCTGTAATTTCCCCTTCTCCCCCCATGTATTTTAGTAAACGTAAACACAGAGATGGGCACATCACTTGACCAATGGGAATAAAGAGAGCAATGAAGCATCTGTTGCTAGGGAGCTGAGAACAATAGAGATCAAAGGCTAGAGGTGGCCACTGCAGCAGCTGCTCCTGAAAAGTGCTTGTATGATGCCTCCATACTAACAATGGTAAAAATGGTGATTACAGGTCAGGATGTCTGGAGAAGCCACAGTGAAGTGCGGAAACCTTAGAACAGACTACTGTTTCTCACCATGGCTTCAGAATGCAAATCCTTCCGTAAGGGAGCTCTGGAACTGGGTCCAGAAGCACAACAAGCATGAAACACTAAGATTTCACCATGGCTCCTCATGTCGTGTGAACCTGCCCACTGTGTTGAAGGAACTCAACCATGCTAATGAACCCATGGATTTTTGTTGGGTTGTGAACTATGAATTGTGCATGGTTAATTTGTAGTACAGCTGGATTCACATGAACTACAGTTCAACATGACCCATGGTACGTTGACAAGTCGCACTCAACCATTACTCAGATCTGTACTTTGGCTTGTCACATTGTGTTGCTATTCTGGTAATTTCTGCATGGGTTTCAAAATGTACTAGTCTTGCAATTTTAAGAACTGTCTGGCCCACTGCATAACCATAGTCTAAGGCACATCTGAATTTCATGTGTCAGTTTCTGTTTGATGAAATCAGAGGAAGAGGATGACCAAGATGTGCTGTGTCTCAGAAGTGAGAGGTGAATGTGGTTCAACATTTCTCACTCCATCAGAGGCTTTCAGGGCATGGTAACTGAAGCAACATGAAACTGCTTTACCCCAGTTTCCATTTTCTTATATACTCAGAGAAAGAGAATGACCAAGATAAATTGTATCTCAGAAATGAGAGATGGATGTGGTTAAATACATGCTATTCTGCGGTAAGCTGTTAGATCATAAGAACTGCTTTGCTAGAGCAGATAATGGCCCATCTAGTACAGTCGTCTTTTGCATCAGAAGATATCCATCACAATAGCAATGTAGCCGCGCAGGCGTGTGTGTGCGTGCGTGTGCGCGCGCGCGTATCTTTAATGTGACTAAACAGCACTGCAAACATATAGACTGTTAATCTTAGAATGACATGGTCAAATACTGAATTATAATCTATGCAAATAAATGAATCACAACACAGAGATAAGTTTAATGCCTGCCCTCTTCAGCTGAGAATAACACCAAATGGAGGAAGTGCAAGCCATTACAGTAAAACAATTTACATTGCACTATTGCAATTCCAAGCATTAGCTTGTGCAGCCTGGTTCCACAGAAGCTGATGACTATATATGTTTGGTACATGCACACAAATATGCATATGTATTTATGTATGGATAATTCCTTCTTCCTCTCCTTCATTTTAATAACATATTAAAATGCCCAAAGCAATGTACCCTGTCTCCCATGCCATAGTTTATATCAGTGATCTAGGTTATGGTCTCATTTACCAGCAAACTGGATGTGATCAAGTATAGGGCCAGTGGCCCAACACCAGCCATTTGCTGATAATGAACCAGGCAAACAACCTTTTCTGCTCACATTCCATGTAGATGTTTTTGTTATATGCCACCCTCTTGCAATGTGGCAGTATGCTGATGACTGATGACTGAGCCTAGGGAAGGATGGCTTACCCCAGGAGCACTGGCTATCTCCACAGCTCTGTGGATAGCTGCCAAACAGGGTTTGGGTATTTTGGAGGTAAACTATTTCTGCAGTGCAGAATTCTGTGTCCTTGATTATATGTTGTTGCTTGGCATCCTGAAATATTTCTTGTCTTAAATCAGAACCTTTTGCGTAATCCTCTTGATTTGATGTTTGGAGGCAGCAGATAAATTCATGATGTGACTGATACTGTACTGATATTCAGGAGCAACAGTATATGCATACCCAGGAACAATGTTAATACCTTCCATTCGAGCTTTTGAAGGACTAGATAAAATGGTTTTGATATACGCTTATCTTCTCTTCTGAGCCACACATTTCCCTACCAGTTTTGAGGCAAACTATGTTTAATGGCTTTTACAAATGCAGAAAGGAATGTTCATTTTGCCACCAATATAAACTTTTCCATTATTAAACCACCTGGTGGCGGTGTTTGATAAGGAATCAAACACCAGTTTCTCAATCTGCACAATTGATCCTTACAATCCAGCTACTCTGAGAGAGCTTCTGCAGACCTTCGTGTGTGGGGGATGAAATTTTAGGGCGGCTTTCTTGTTTGCTTGCAGCTGACCTTCAAGGAAGGAGGAACAGATCACTCTGTAGATACCAAACCACTGCATTTTGTAGTTCCTGTTAGGGTGCAGGGTAGCTGTTAGTATGGCCCATTCTAAATCTGTCATCATGTAAGGCTCGGTTCCCATGTCTGCTTTTTGCAGATTAAAATCAACACACGTTGACACTTTCAATAGATTACAGCATGCAAAATCTATTTTGTGGCAATCTCCTTGTGCATCCATACATAACATTCTCGCTTTCTGTAAATGAAGCTTTACAGAATAATAGAAGCGAAAAGAAGAAAGAACACCAGGCTGCAAGAAAGCAATCTAAATTCTAACTGTGGGAGAGGCAGGAAAATGCAGCAAGGGAGGGGCTGGTGCAGAATTCTGGGGCCCAGCTGTAGACCGGTGTGAGTTACAGGGAGTACCGACTGCCTAGTCACAGCTGCTTTAGGGGCTACTAACACAGTTCAAAGTGCTGGTTATGGCCTGTAAGGTTCTATATGTCTAGGAAGCAGGCTACCTGAAAGACTATCTTTTCTCATATGAGCCTGTCCATCTGAAGAACTTTGGGAGAGATCCTTCTTTCAAGACCACCACCTTCAGAGAGCCAATATGCCATGGTGGATAGCATAGTGGACTAGAGATCTGGGAACTTGCTCCTGCTTTTCCATGAAGCTCACTGGGTGACTTTGGGCCAGTCACTCAGTCTTTGCCTAACCTACCTCACAGGGTTGTTGTGAGGATGAAATGGTGTGGAGGAAGGCTTGCGTTCCTTGTGGGAGGATGAAAGGTGGGGGGAATTTAAGTGCCATTTTAATTCAGGGTTCAGAAATTAAGAATACTTTCACAGACCTTCAATGTCTGTCTGAGGGGAAAAAAGATGGCACTTCACAGTGCATGTCCTACACTACAAGGGACAGCATGAGAAACCAGACCAAGTTGTTTAAGACAGGTGTGGGCAGACTTTAAGCTTTCAGCAGGACGTCACTAAACCCCTGTGGACCACCAACTGGAGCCAGGCACCGAAGAATGGTTCAGGAAGGCAGATGTAGAATTGTGCAGCCTGCCTTCGAGTGCATTTTCAGCCCCAAGTTTAAGGAAGGAAGGAATGGAGAGTGGTAGAGTTGGAGGGTCTTCCACCTCAGACAAGATTACCACAGGAAGTAGACTAAAAGACAGGACAAGGCCTTGCCAACTTCAAAATAATTGAAAGAATGTCCTGCAACTGGAATACTGTTCTACAGTTTGCAATATAAGGTCAACAAGTGTAAAATGCAACATCTCAGTACACAGAAAAAGTTGTATAAATCAGGTCTAATGTTCTTTGATTCCTTAAGACTTAGTTGTCCCTGTTCATTTTCTGCTGCTCACTTGGCTTCCCTTTATTTTATACCCCTTATTTGGTCCACCTAACATCTTTTTCAATTCCACCTTAGTTAATATTGATATATGACCTGTATTTCATTCATTCATTCATTCAACTTTATTTCTATACCATCCAACTGCCAAAACTCTCTGGGCAGTTTTCAGCAATCCATTAAAATACCATCTAGAATGAACTTGAAAACCATTAAAGAAAAAAATTATGATACCCCTCAAAACTGAAAAACACATTTAAATAGAGGATTCCAATAATAAAAACGAGATAAAACATAACTTAAAAACTAACAAAGCTCCAATTAATTAAATGCTCTGAGGTAGAGGAAAGTTTTGACTTTGCACTGAAAAAATAGTAGGGTTGGAACCAGGTGGGCTTCAGTGGTAATCTCATTCCATAACTGGGGGCCACCACTGAAAAGGCCCTTCTCCTTGTCACCACCAACCAAGCCTCCTTTGAAGGTGGCAGTGGGAGGCAAGCCCTGGAAGTTGATCATAGCGTTCACAGTGTCATATTTGTACCTTTGGCGAACAGATCTATTGGCCAAAGGTCCAAATTCCACAGAGTCCCAAAGTCTTCAGACATTTTTCTTTATGCAGTGCATAGTTAAGGTGTGGCAACTGATTGGACAGTGTGGGAGACACAGTGCTCAGCTGGAAAGGCCTTTTGTCAGATCCAGCAAGACTGTTCCTACTGGAGCTCAGGCTGTACCAGTACACATACTTCCCTGAGATTAAGTCCCACTGAGCTCAATGAGTAGGTATGTATAGGATTGCACTGTAACCTGCTTAAAGGCTCTGTTGATATCTCTGCCAATCAAGAAACATACAGAAAAGATGAGGAACTAAAGAAAGTAAGCTGTGCTAGAGATCCAAGTTCAATGAACCTTAAAAGGAACTCAATTTTGTTGGATTATGTCCAGTATGTGTATCCTTCTGTGTATGTCCTGGCATGAAATAATTACTAGAGGAGCTGGCAACAGAAGATTCATCTGTGAAATTAGCTCACTTTGCTGACACACACTGCCACCAACAGAAGTGCCAAAGCATTGAGGAAAGGGTGGAGACGTCTTCATATTCCAAAATCTGAAAAGAAAAAGAGCATTTGGTATAATGGACAACAAATTCAGTAGCTCAAAACCTGCTGAGACATCACCAATTGCATCCAACAGGGGATGTGAAACAGAGGAGGAGAAAGAGGAAGAGGAGGAAAATAGCACAATATGCATCTTCTAATACTAGTTGCTGGGTGTGTTATACAAATTCATTAATAATTGTCTTTTAAGGCATGGAAAACCACAGCCTTAAACCAGTAATGAATGCTTTCCCAAGCCACTGCCAGATACAGTGGTGAAACAAGCATCCAAGAGAAACATTTCAATAATCCACATTTATAGCATTCCCCATGTTCAGCACTGGCTGTTTGAAAGAGCTGTAAAGTGTCTTGAATGGGCAGCATTGTAGATTGATGCAGGTGTGGCTGCGGTTGGGTGCTGCTGATGTCTATGTGTATTGGGGAAATATATCAACACAAATGCTCAAAGCACCTGTAAAAATACAGAAAGGCAGCGGAGGAGTAGGGAAAGAAAAGGGGGAAAGCAGAACTTTGTGTGGGCTCTAAAGAACTGCTCTATAAAAATGTCTCCAACGATCTGCATACAGATGACATCTGGGCACATGTTAACATGAATCAAGCACAGTGCTTAGAATTTCATATTTGATAAAGCTGCACCAGTGCACCCTTCATCTTGACACCCGCAGCACTGCTGAACCAGCAGTAACCTGAATTCAGCACTAAGTAAAGCCAAATTATGTAATCAGAATAGATTGTGTGAATGGTGAGATTTCAGGGTGTGCATGTAAAGGTATATTGCTGGTACATTGCTAGACAATTTGGAATTTGGATCATAATTTGTTAGGTTTGGGAATTGTATTTTTCAAGTTGTTAGCAAAGAAAATGTTATATGAGGATGCATATTGCTTCCTTTAATTTGAAGATAATTATTTTTCTTCTTTTTTCCTCAACTAGCTTCTGAATGATTTATCTATGATATCAAATGTCCATGGAAGTCCATGGAAACACATGCTACAAGGTCAAAAGAGAACAAAAACAGAGCCTTTCCAAACCCAAGAGCAAAAAGAATCCCACTGCAAATGCGGCCTGCAGATTTGTATAGGGTTATTGCTAGGACTGGAACAAACCCTAGAGGAATTGACCCCTTTAGTGTTTGCAGACTTCCTCTCATGTTCAGCCCAGTCTTGCAAAGCGAGCTGAGCCAAGAGGAAGCCCTCGAGTTCTCATGGAATGAAGGCTGCGCAACCAACAACCTTCCGAAGCACAAACAGCTGCTGCATGCGGTGTGGGAAAGGGGCACCCCTAGTGGCCATGTGGGGCTCCTTTCCTGGTGAGCACTGCAAATGGCTGCCATGCCTGATGAGGAAGAGGGGGCACTGCTTGCTCAGAACATGAGGCTTGATTCCTGGTGAGTGCCAGGAACTTGGATCCAAGGCTGCTGTAATCCAGACTGGAGTCCAGGGAGCCGAATCCAGGGAATCAAATGGATTCTTACCCCCAGATGGATTCCTCACACACCCATAGTTATTTCCACTGGGTAGTTTACACAAAGTCAGCTACTTACATTTCATTACAGTGAGCAGATTCGAGGTTTTGTTTTGTTTTCCTGGTAGGGTCCTTGGAGGCAGGGACATGAAGATCAGGCCAGAATCTGCCTCTCTTGCAGTCACTGGATTTCATCCCCATGCTGGCCCTGGCCAGGAAGCAAACTGAGCTGCAGTCAAGTCCACAAACCCTTGGGGATGCTATTGTTTTCTTTGTGCAAAGTACACAGTTCTTGGCACAAAGTGCACACAGCACGTGTGCAGAGTATGCAGAACCACCAAGCCCTGTGTGAGGAAGCAGAACTCTTTTTGCACAGTGAGTGCATGGCCGATGCGTGTGAAAGGCAGCCTTGTGGACTCACTTGCACTTGATTCCTGGATGCCCCCATGGATACGTGACACGAAGCAAACTTAGAGCAGAGAGAAAGTGGGCTGGAGTCTGGGAAGTCCGGCAGAGAAATTGAATGGAATCCTATATCCGCACTGTATTCCTCATGCATCACTACTTGGAGGATTAGACAACTTGACAATACAGGTGGAAAAATGTCCTTGAAAAGTGTTCAGAAACTACAACTGCAGAATGTGGCAGCCTCACCATTGGATGGCTGGTATTGACGAACTATCTAACTACCACTCCTGAGACAGCTTCAGAGCCTTTGCATTAGTTTCTGATTCCAATGGAAGGTGCTGCTTCTTACAGATGCATCTTGGGCTCCAGGTATCTGACAGATGCCTCCTCCCAAGTGACTCCCCCACTTGTAATGCGCTGGAATTAGATTTATTATGGGCAACCTTATTGCTGCTTCTGAGGGTTCTGCCCTCATCCCTGCTGCCGCCTCTGCTTGTGGCTCCGGGTTGATCCATTTCTAAACATAACCCAATGTGACAAGCGCCCAAGAGAGAATGACCTTGGGATGCATGATGTCATATAGCAAGAGGTGAAAAGGGAATGAGGCTTGGGATATTGCAGCGCTTTCGCCTATGTTTATACAGCTGGGCTTGGAAATTCACTGATGCTGAACTACAACAGGTTCGGTTTTCCTATTGCGAGTTAAGCTCTCTACCCCACACCCAGTGTGGAATTGTTCAGCCTCATACACCCCAGTTCAGGGTTTGTCTGGAAAATATACAGTTGGCACTATTTGCCTCTCCTTGATATGCCATAAATAAAGGACTGGGTGCCCTGCCATACTAGCAGACAAGAAATGCATCAGCCTAAGTAAAGCTTGGTTTTGCTCCTTTTTAATCCTACAAACTAGGTTCAGTAGTAAAAATTTGATCCCCTGCTGTTCAGCTTATATTAACAGGGTATATGCTTGGCTAGGGACACCTATTACGAAAGAATTCTGCTTCTCTCCCAGGATAGGATATAGACAGAGTTGTGTGATCCTCTTGGAATTCTTTGTTCTGGTTCTCACACGGTAGGTGGGTTCACACAACATGAAAAGGCTTGGTAGAATGTTACTGTGGGTCTGTTGTGTCATCTGGACCCATTTCCAGAGTTTCTGCATGATAGGCTGGGAGGATGAAGCAGGGAGTGAGGAAAATGGTAACCATGTTATGGTCTGACCAGTAAATTTGGACAAAAATCCATGCACCATGGAAACAGTCAGTGCATGGTTGTTTGCCATGCCATGTGAACCCAGCCATGTGCTATTCCTGGATTATTGAATAAAGGAATTATCTGTACAAGATGGGAGCTAGTCCCTCATGCAACTGTTTACACCATATTTGTCAATTCCACTTTTGATCAACAACCTGGGAATAATTGCCCATTGTTTGTTGTCGAGTTATCAGTAACTGAGGATGTTGAGTTAGGGGTTAGTTTAATCCTTAAACAACACAGAGTTTCTGCATTCAAGAATTGTGACAACAACTCAGGAACAGGGCATTTCTGGGTTGTTGATTGAAAACTGGAATGCTGACCATGTGTGTGGTAAAGCTCTCACTCGTGTTGACTCAGCCATAGCAATTCCTGGGTTAAACAACCCAGGGATTGCAGTTATATGCAAACTGGCCCTTTGTTTTGAATTCAGGCTGCAGTACAGAGCAGACATCAGGCATTTTTTAAAAAATCAGATTAGATTACTCTTTGGCCATAAATATAGACCTCTTCATTTTCCCCATCACATCTCCTATAACCAAAGATTTGGGCTTCAAATTCCACAATGCACATGAAAAGCAATGTTGCTTGCAAGCCATCTCAGTTGCCTCAAGATACCAGCAGCTTTTTCTAAGCCATAAATTATTACCTTAAAGAACAGGCCCTTTCTCAAAAGTAGGGCAAAATGTGAGTCCCAGTGGAGGAATGAAAAGTTCCCCAAATGATTCATCATCAACCAGGTTTTGTGCAAACATTTACACTGGAATATTAATATTCCTTGAAAGATACATTCAATCCACCTTTCCCCTCAGGTTACAGTGATGGGTGGAGGAAAGGACACACGAGCCTTCTAAACCAACAGCACAGGACAACTAGGGGTGGAGGAAACAAAATGGTTTTGCAACATTTCTAAAAGAGGCAACCAGGTGCTGACCTTCTCAAGGAGGCTGTGAGCAGGACTGGTTTTTAACAAACAGGTCATGTGCACAAGCCACCTCTCCTTGCAAAAGTTCAGTTAACAAGTGATGGGGCAGAAGTTCATTGGCCGTGCCAATATGTTTGGTGACTATACAAGCAACTGAAAGGGCCCCTTTGTGTATAATGGGGCTGGATTCGTCATGGCGCGGAGGAGCCCTCTGCACAACAGATGAACAAGCATAGATTCTTCCTTCCCAAATGTGTGGTTACCAGGGAGAGTGGCCAGTAGGCAGGTGGCATTTGGGAGCCTGGCCAGTGGATGGCTCAGCTCCTTCTCATGAATTCATTGACACTGAGTGGGCCTGGGAGAGCCTGTGTACATGCCCTCTTAATGACGCAACCTCAGTCATCTTTATGAACTTGGACAGCTGAGATTTTGCGCTTAGGCAAGCAAACAAGCACAGTGGTAGAGCTACAATGCTGCTTTCAAGTATTGCAACCTCAGCTGTAGTCCTAGAATACTTCAGAAGTATGAGCTCATCAGTCTTCTCTCCACAGCAACCCTGTGAGGTAGGCTGGGCTGAGAGTGGCTGACTGGCTCAGTCCCATGCTGTTAACCGTGACGCCACGCTGGCTCTCTCAACAGCCTTGAATGGGGCACTCTCATACTAAAAGGTCTGTAGCTTAGCTCTGGAGTGCTTATGGCAGTTCCCCTCCCAATAAACATAGAAGCTTTGGAGTGAGGGCAATTGCTTTGTTACTGTGGGCTTCCATTTAAATGGTTGAATTAGGAACAGAAGGCCAAACTGTGCATTTACACAGTAATTCACACAATCACTGCATGCACGCACGCACGCACACAACCCCATGGCTTATTTAAGCCCATTGGTGCCAGATTGCTGATTCATGCCTTGTCTTAATTTTTTGTGCCATGCAAAGTTGGTGAGGTTAACCAAGTACGCCACAATCCTATGCCAGTCCGTGGGTTCTAGATGGTTTGTTAACCATGCCAACAACCCTTGGTAAATTCAGACATCATGATGGCCTGTTTCTGGAAAGAGGAATTTGGGAATTACCCAGCATGCAACTGACACATGTGAGGGCTTAAGAAGCCACTGCAGTGTATGAAACACCATTGTGTCACGTGAACTGGGCCAGAATCAGTGCCCTTTTAGCAGAGGCAGACTATGGAGGGAGGGAGGGAGACTAGACCTGCCTTACCGTGTAAGCTGCACTATTGGTTTTGTAACAGCTACAATTAGATGGGATTTCAGCCAGTAGAGATGAAACGAATAATTGGCATATAATTGCTACATACATCTTTAGATTCAAAGTGCTGAAAAGTTAAAATAATCATTAAAGGATAATTAATTCTGTTATAGCCCCCAAAATTCTCTCAGCCAGCAAATCTTATACAGCCCTTTAAAAAGCTTAATTAAGGGAAACAAATGCCCTAAAGCATCTTTCACCTATTAAAAGATAAATTATCAAATGATTTCTTCAATTCCAAATGCAGATGCATGATTTAAGTTCCAGTGTGTAATTATCTGAAGCTGATAAACTGCAAATTAAACTAATAATCATGTACAGTCAGTGTGAATCTGTCCCCTAACTTCATATGCCATGAGTGTGTAGTACCCACAGTGTAATTCTATATAGTAAGTGGCCAGAATGCTGGCAGATGGAACTGAAGTCAGTGTTGTATCACTGTTGCTCCAGAATGCTGCTATGTAGTCATGGCATCAGCAGTGCAAGAGACAAAAATGGGCAGAGGATGGGGAAGAAGTAGGCCATAGTCAGTCCTGTGCGTGCCCATTGCCATGGAACAGCAGCAGAAGGCTAATGATTTCCTATCCTCCTTTGATCCTGCTATGATAAAGTTCTGGGCCCTTTCTCCAGTTGCCTGAAGGAGGCTCAGATGGTGTCAACAAGGAGAAGAGCCTTTTCAGTGGTGGTCCCCAAGTTATGGAACGAACTCCCCATTGAGGCCTGCCTGGTGCCAGCTTTACTCTCTCTTCAGCTCCAGAAAAGACCATCCTCTACTGCAAGGCATTTAAGACTATCCTCTACTGCAACCTGCTGGTGATAGACAGAGTTTAACATATAAAACTTCTTTTTAATCTATAATTTTGTTTTTCTGGTTTTATTTGGTTTTAAATTTTGATATTTTATTGGGTTTATTTTATATTGTTTTTAAATCTGCTGCTGTGAACTGTCCAGAGAACTTTGACTATTGGGCAGTATATAAATCAATTAAGTAAGTAAATAATCCTTGAGAACCAGGACGCTGGACTAAACAGACCAGTCATCCCCAACCTAGCACCCTCCATCCTTGCTGGGAACTACAGTTCCCAGGGGTTGTACACCAACATTACTTGGGAACACCAGGTTGGGGAAATTCAAGGTAGACAGACAGCTGACTTGATTAAGCAGGGCTCTTTTTATAGCCATATGTTCTCATTCATCATATTGGCTAGTTTTCCTCACTGCTCCATAAAAGATTAATATTTCTCATGTGGTGTTTCTTATATTATCATGTATGATTTGTGTTTGGGCAATCAGGCTTTGTTTTCATCTTGGCAGCCTATGTATAACACAAGTGAGTCACTATAGAATCCTAAAAACTGAAGGTCTTCTAAAGTTTTATAAAGGATAAATAAATCAGCAAAGGCAAGAAAATGCAGTACAAATTGACTTCAGGTTCAAATTTCAGTGAATGCCTAAACCCATTTGTTTGCAGTGAAACAGCGAATGCTCTTCCAAGTCCCCTTTGTAGGACAACCGTTTTGAACTGTTATCTGTTTCTGAACACAAACTCGAGCTGCAGTGCTGAGCTCCTTCAACATAAACATGGCAGGGAACTTCCTTGGGAGGGATGGCCATCATACCTTCCCTTCAAGAAGCACTTGGCCTTCTCAGCTTGCCTTTGGGACTGATCCTGGCCAAATTCCTGGGGGCCTGTTTCTGCGCTACTGTAAGCAGGGTGCCATGTCCACCATGGCATGTGGATCCTGAAATATTATCCTGGAAGAAATATGGCCTTTGCTGGGAAAAAGGCCATCTTTCCATTAAAGACCATAAATGTTTGTATTACAATCCCTGGCATTAACAGTCACTCATTTTCTGCAATACAAGTGCACCAGCTCACTGCAATAAAGAATGAATACCACAGCACTGATAACGCTCCTGAATCCATGAAGATACAGGAGCTGTGATTTCATGAATGATAATACCTGACAGCACTAGCCAGGACATCAAGGAGGTAGTAATATGCAGAGGTTGCACAAGTCACCTGCAAACATTTCCTGTACAAAACTAACCTGCAGTTTTGAGACTGTGCAGCAATATCACAAATTAAAAACCTATTTTATGAAGTGTTACAAATGGAACTGAAGGTGTTCTTCATGCTTAATAATACTTCCCAAACTAACTAAATGCTCTCATCTGAATGTTTTGCTGTTGCAGGCAGTGAAGATGTTATTTCACTAAATGCCACTGTCTTTTTTACTTCCAAATGGAAGAGAACCGTTTATCAGGAAGCTCATGAACATCTCGATGCCTTGCTTCTGTGAATGCCTGCAGCTCTGTCGTGGAGATTGATTTGCAACAGAACACCTCCAGCGAGAGCTAGATGCAGGGATAGCATGCATCACGATGCACTTGCTCCCCAGGGAGTGAGACTTTGGTTTAGTTGCTGCATGAGGATAGGAAGATGGAGGGCCACCAAATGGTCTGGTGGCTGCATGCCATCCATGGGTCACACCTCACCCGCCTCTGCTCTAGGGATTCCACTTCAAGGCACTGCCTGCCAGGGCTGAGTCCACAAGATGGACCACTGCATGCAGTTGCTCATCACTTGAACCAATAATGGCCTATGCACCCCTGGAAGCATATTGGTGGCCTGATACAGCGGCAGTAGGAAGCATGGTCCTTGTGACCACCAGGAAACTCTTGGTCACCTTCCTTGGCACATGCCTAATGCCCCCAATTTTATTTTCTTAAAAACTTTAAAAAATGCTTATACTGGCAACTGGGACTGTTTTGAAGAAAGGATGGGCCTCTGGCCACTGGCGTAGCCACACACTGCATATGGATGGTGATCCAAGGCGAGAGAGGAAATGACTCAGGTGCAGTGAGTTGGCTGGCGGACAAGGAGGGGCAAACAAAAGAAGAGTTTGTCTTCTGTGAAACAGATTTTCTTGGTACAGGATTTTTGGAGTCAAAGGAGTGGATTGTTGTGTGTGCTGCTGAGAATTTACCTCTGCCTTACTTCTTGAGACATATGATTTTGTGGTGGTGCCCAGGACAGTGTCTCAACATGTTGCCTGCCCATGTGATAGAGAAAAAGGTTGATGCGGCATGGAGCTGGTACACTGGAATCACCACCATCTGGAAATGCGAGGATGTGGAACACTTTAGAGTAGTCTCCACAAAGCGACCATTTTGATGTTTCAGCATGGAGGCATTTTTTATTATACAAAAAAGGACAATCGGTAAGAAAAAGATCTCTTAAATTTTCAGCACCCCATCGCTGTCAATTAAATTCTATGGAAACCAGAATCTTTTTCATTCTTCACTTGACCATTGATTTCAAGGCCAGAATGAGCATTTTGATACATTAATGAAAAGAGAGAGAAAAAAATTATGGTGCATGTTCCATCGAGATGGGAATGTGTGAGGGCTTCATGGATAATTGTTTTGGGATAGACATTGAAATTAGTGTGCACAATTCAACACAGGTTTTACGAGACTTGGTGTAGGAGACCTGTGTTTGGATGCTTTTCAGTGTCAGAGCAGGGCAGGGCGCTGGGCAGCAATCTGAAGGGAACTACAAACCAGAAGCCATGGGACAAGTCAGTACTTAGGAGCAACTAAAGGGAGAATCAGGAGGCAGGACCAAGGAGCAAGCCAGGATAAACCATAACAACTTCCCGCCTTGACTTCTGTAACGCGCTCTACGTGGGGCTACCCTTGAAGACGGTCCGGATACTTCAATTGGTTCAAATTAGAGCTGCCAGGCTGCTGACGGGAGCTGGGCATTATGTTCACATGACTTCAGTCCTCCGTCAGCTCCACTGGCTCCCGATTGAAGTCCGGGCCCAATTCAAGGTGTTGGTGATGACCTATAAGGCCCTAAACGGCTTGGGTCCTGGTTACCTGAAGGAGCGCTTACATCCATATACGCCCGCCCGCCCCTTGAGATCTGCGGGAGAGGCCCTTCTCCGGGAACCCTCCGTGAAGGACATTAGGAGGGTGAGCACCCGGAGGAGGGCTTTCTCTCCAGTGGTGCCCAATCTATGGAATGCGCTCCCCAGAGAGGTCCGCCTGGCGCCGTCGTTATTTGTTTTTCGGCGCCAGGCAAAGACCTTTTTATTTAAATGTCATTTTAATTGTTAATATTATTTGCTTATTTTATCTGGCCAGGGTGACTTATTTTATATTGTTAATTTTGTTGTATATTTGAATGTATTATATTTTAATTTTATGTTGTGAGCCGCCCCGAGGCTTCGGCGAATGGGGCGGCATAGAAATGTTTTAAATAAATAAATAAATAATGCAATACTATAAATGAAACATCTTGTGTCAGGCAAAGTCCTTTGTGGTTTGGTGGTAGTTCTGTCCTATTATTGCATTTCCGATTGTGTTTTTAATGCAATTCTTTAATTATTTTTTAATCAGGTTTCATTTTTAAAAGTTTTAGTTGGTAGAAAATCAGGGCACAATTAAATGCAACCAACCAACCAGCTTTTCCAGCATTCTTGTCACTCACTGACTAACCAGCTTCCTTTGGGAAACTCACAAGTCAGGCACCCAGCTGTTCATGTGCCCCAGTTATTGATGAACATAAGCATATTGCTTCTGATATTGGAGACAGTGAGCAAGCAGCAGGACAATTAGCAGCTAATAGCTTTGTCTTCTTTGAATGAGTCTAATTTCCCCTTGAAGCCATCCAAATTAGTGGCTATTGCAATCCCTTGTGCTAGCAAATTCAGAAGGCAGGTCCAAAATAACCGAGGCTATGGGGACACCCCAGAGCTCAGGAAGAGCATGTTATAAGGAAAGGTTCTGCCTGTTCTAGAACAGGAAGCCCCACAAACACCTTCCTCTGAAAGAGCCAGCCTAGGTGGCAGTCAGCTCAGGGCTCACCAAGGAGTTTCTGTGGTGCAGAAGTTCCCCACATGAGACAGCTGCACGCAGGTTCCAGGACCTCAGCTATGAGCTTCCTATGTGTTCTTGGGCAATGTTTTCAGACTCAGTTCTTCTATCACAAAATGGAAAGATTATGCTATTTACAGATTATTCAAAAGATGATGACATTGGATGCAGAAGGATTGTTAAAATAGTTTACTTATACGATACTTTCCAGAAATAGTTAAGTTTACAGTTTTCTATAGGTAGATATTGGGTTTTGGATGGAGAGAAGTTATTAATTTGGGATCACTCTGGTTTTGGCTGAGTCAGTCATGAAACTGATGAGTTAATAAAAAATGCACTGTGGTCCTGATGTGACAACAGCAACAAAGTAACAAAATGGGGATGTCTTCCAAATCCAGTGTATTGTTTAAAAAAATGAAATCTCCTTCCAGTGATCTTTGCCTTCACATTTGCAAATGCTGACATTCACAACCAAGATTTTTCTCTAGCTTTGTTTTTGACATTGTCTGTCAAAACAATTTCAGTACGGTAGCTGGATATTAAATATTAAGTACGTCTGCAGCTTCTAGGTCATCTCAGCAACATGATGCAGACATACAGTCAATACTCTTGCTCATTTACAAAGCCTTTCACTGAAAAGGTTCTCTTTCTATAGCTGCCTGTGTTAGAATGATTGCGCCTTATTGATTGGTTTATATTTCATTGAGGAGCTTGGCAGATATGGATTTCCCGACCCCAAAGCTGTAAACATTCTTTGTAAAAATGTTCTTTTATACTATTAGCAACCCAGCTTTGCCTAATATGAAGCTTGCATCTTTTCTTGATAGAGTGAACCATCAGCTTCTTTGCCCATAATTTAAATATCCTCCAATTGATGGCCTGTGCTATGGTTGTTTGTTGTGGCAGTAAAGTGCTTTTGCCACTCATTCCTCCCACCTTGTCCTTCCTTCCTAGTCCTAGCTCCCCAACAGACTGCAGAACCAGAGAAAATGAAGTAACTGGCAACTTAAGATTCTGGAGTCATCACGTCATCACACCGCTCATTTAGTGGAATGGCCTGGGGATAGCTAATAAACTTGACAAACCAGGAGTGCCAAATATTCAAAATGATCTCAATAAAAATGAGCAACTAGGTAGATGGAAATGGCTCAGCAAGGGCAAATGAAAAGTGTTATATCCAGGAAAGGAGAACTTCATGCAGGTTGGGTTGGCTGGAGGCAAGAAGATTACAAGACACCTCCTTCAACACCTGAGTCTGCCCCTTTTCCAGCCATAGCTAGTTGACTTTTTTCTACTTTTTCTACTTTTTTCTACTTTTCAAATTCCTACTGCAGTGAATTTGAAGAACATCTCCAGGATGGTTCCAGGAACATGCATTGTAAATTCCGTCAAATGTGAAATTAGCTAGAGCTACCATTCCAGGAAAGCTGTACATAATGTGCATATTGATGACACAATGGCATTATAGTTTTGACATAACTGCCCCAAATTTCCACTCTTACCCATAGCACAGATTAGGACTGGGTGAATCTGCCAAATTCACATTCGTCTGCTTCTGCATTTTTGAAATCTCAAATTCTTTCTTTTCTGAATATGAAGAATTTCTCAATGTTTGGCAAATTCTTATTTAAAATGAACTAAACTGCACTATCAACATTCAACATGTGCAGCAATTTCTAGCATGGAGAAGACCATGTGGAGCCTGCATGTGAGATACCCACTGGAGATAAGGCCCCCCTTCAGAAAGAAGAGGTGAGGGGTTCAAACCCTGACCTGTGAAAGCAAAGCACAAGGCTCTAAGCCTGGATGGGTATGTCAGTCTGGTTTCTTCAAAATTTGTGTTTTGTTTTGTTTTTTTACATCCCAATCTCTTTTTGCCCTGAAAATGAAAAACTGCAAATTTGGGCAAACTGAACTGAAACAAAGTTCTCATCCGTTTCTACTATACCATTGTGCCAGCTATGAATGTGAGAAACTAAGATACAGGTAACTGATTAAGGAGCTGCCATTTGAAGAAAGATCTAAGTCTTTTTCTGATTCTGTTTGCATCTTGTATTAGGATATCCAAATTCAAAATATTTGCAGCTTCTGCAAAATAAGATGGGGCCTATTTGTGTAATTTATTTTCTCTTCTACATGCAAATAAGTGGAGAGATACACAACACAATTATACTGAACAGAAAAGAAGAGGTAATGGTGGAGGAGAATCCAACACACGTAGTCTCCTTCTGTGCTAAATTAACTTCAGGGTCTTGTGTATTTGAAAAGTAAATATAAATGTCAGAATTCAGAGAACAGTGCATGTAATTCCACACACCCAAGAGTGCTTTTGACTTGTGTTTATTGAACAACAACCCATCATACAGCACTTTCAAAACTGAAAGGAGCTTAGGAATTGTTTGCAGTTGGCCCCACTGGGTGTGGGGAATGATGTTCAAAAGGAACAGGCAAAACTACCCCTGGATGTGTCAGGGCTCTTGGCAGTGCCTGGAGTAGCTCTTTGGACTGTTGCCACTGTAAACAGGCTTTACTTCCTTTAATTACAGCTTTTACCAAAGGCAAAAATACACACTTACAAAACCAGACTAGCTGAATGTGCACAAATAAATATATTTATAAACCTTATATATTTCCTGCATCATTTGGTGAGCATGATTTTAAACTGGTAATTAAAAACCTACTGGATGGCTGGCATTTAAAATTCATGAGCGTCCACAAAAATGTTTCTTGGAACACTGAGCTGGCATGAAATATTGGCAATATATAAGGGATTTATAATGCCTTGCTTATTATTTGAGGCAATAAGCCTTGTATGTTAACTCTCAATATGTTGGAGAAGCCATCTTGGGTGTTTAGACTATGAGGATGTAATAACAACCACCACCACCATAATTTTTTTGCAGAATTGTTTCCATCCTGTTCTCTGGATTGCAGCCCAACTGACTATAAATACTAAAGAAAAATAACTACTTCTGTATGTGCACATGAGCAAGTATACATGCACATGTGGTCCCACGTACAAGGAAAACGAGCTATAAGTTGCGTCATGGGCTGGTTTGCAGAGACAAAAGGTTTGTGTTGCATGGGAAATGATTATTATCTTCATATGTGTATGGCAAAGGTGTTGGGAGAGCAAAGGGGCTTAGGGGAAAAACTTCTACTTCCTCTCTACAAGAATCCAATTCCTTTCAGCCTCTGCACTACTCTCTTTGCCACCATACACCTTCCGTTCATGGCAAGGGGCGAATGGTGTTTGTGGAGACAGGTGCCTCTAGCTTCCCCACCTAATTCCAGTTTCTTTTCCCATTCTCAGCTTCAGCTCTCCCTTTGTCATACCCCTGCTGCCTCCTTTCCACGCAAAAGATGCATCTTTGGGATGCTGCTGTAAGTCTGGAGCAGGTAGTGTGATTTCTCTTGGGGAACACCTTCTTTTCTTAAGAGGCAGCCATCCAAATGGAACCAAAATGGCTGCACTAGACAAATGTTGTTGTTAGCCGCGAAGTCGTGTCCGACCCATCGCGACCCCAGGGACAACATTCCTCCGGGTCTTCCACCATCCCCCAGAGTCCACTTAATCTCACACCAACTGCTTCAGTGACTCCATCTAGCCACCTCATTCTCTGCCGTCCCCTTCTTCTTTTGCCATCTATTGTTCCCAGCATTAGACTTTTCTCCAGGGAGTCCTTCCTTCTCATTAGGTGGCCAAAGTATTTTCATCTTCAGTATCTGGCCTTCTAAAGAGCAGTCAGGGTTGATCTCCTCTAGGACTGACCTGTTTGATCGCCTTGTGGTCCAAGGCACTCGCAGGAGTCTCCGCCAGCACCACAATTCAAAGGCCTCAATCATTTGGCGCTCAGCCTTCCTTATGGTCCAGCTTTAACAGCCATACATTGCAACTGGGAAAATCATAGTCTTGACTATACACACTTTTGTTGGCAGGGTGATGTCTCTGCTTTTTAGTATACTGTCTAGAATTGCCATAGCTTTCCTCCCCAGGAGCAAATGTACTAGAAAAATCTAGTATTTTCCTAGATGACACCATTGTTTAGAATGGAAGCTTAATGTATTATTGCAATTCTGCTATAAGCCCTTGGACTTGCCTCTTTACACCTACTCCAGAGTAAAAAAAATAAAAAAAGATTTAGTTGCTAAATACAGATTTAAAGTAGTTTCTGCTTTAGCCTTTGGTGTTCTGCAATTTTGGAAAATGTAGCACAGACTGATACTTTTCTTTTTAAGCTCCAGGAGATACTTCTAGGGAAATCTCCAGTTAGCACGAGATTCCATCATTACCCTTTATTACCCCGCACCTGCAATTATCTGTGATTATCTATTTTTCAAAGGACTTATTGCTCGCCCCGGGTTTCTTTGAAGCATATGGCAAGCTATAAAGAAGACCAAAACATGCACAGTTCTGATCATTAACCAGGATGCTTAATAATTTCATAGAAGCACCCACTGTCTAAAGACATCTTTCAAGTATTAATTAGATTTCACTATGAAGTCTTTGAGTTCAGGAAGCTATAAAACTGAGCAACAACATTGGAACCTGCAAGAGCAAAATACGTGTTGACAGTGTTTCTCCAACAGGAAAAGAGTTTCCCTCTAGCTTTGTTTCTGTATTATTATTATTAATACTGTTGTTGTTGTTGTTATTGTTAAGATAAAACAGGGAAAATAAGAAACATTCTTCCTTGTTCCTGCTTGGTGTTTGTTTGTTTGTTTGCTAATGGATTAAGCTGAAATATAAGAGGTTATTAAGATGCTGACTAATAGCCACGGATCATCTTAGGGGAAAGAGTTAATTCACCCCTGCATCATCCTCAGCACCTCAGGTATGAAATCATGCAAAGACAGATCAGTAACGAAGGACACAGGAGCGGCTCTTGTATCCACTGGGGCAGGTATCCAATTTTATATCCTTAAAAAAGCATAAAATGGCACATATGTAGTTTTACCATTTTGCATAACAGAATGCATTTTAAGGAATTTCCCAGTCTTCCTCTGCCCAATAGTGCCCCCACCGTCATTTTTATTTTCATTTATTTATAAGACTTCTTATTCTCTGCACTTTTCACCTGGCCACTGCATCAGTTCAGCCCAGTCATTCGTACCTCCTGTAAATGCACTTTAGTTTTCATGTCAGTTTATCATACAACCTTAACAATGGGAGACGGCCTCCTCCCCGCACACTGCTTGGAACATGGCATGATTATGATTTATTCCTCCTGTCTTTAGGGCAGAACTGGGGGGTGAACAATCTGGCTCAGGTTTGTTGAAACGGATGCAGTTTTGACCTTTCATAATGATGTTTCTAGATTCCCCGTGTTGAGTTTGTCTGGTGCTGATGCTGGTGCTGTCCACAGACGGCTGCCCAAGGGCTCCTTCTCTGCTCATGCTGCATCTTCCCTCTTGTCTCTTCATTCCTGGCAACTCCTTACTCCAAAGAAATGCCACGGGAGGCATGCACTAAGAGTGGAAGCCCCGCTTTGCATGCCTCTGGGCAAAGCTCCTGACCTGAGAGCTGACCTGCTGAATAACAGTTTCAGCTCACAACAGTGGTGGAGGCAGTGACCCATATTCCACAATGAATGCAGAAATGGTTCTTAGCTCTGGTGGTGGTGGTCCTGCAGGGCTCATTATGCATTGCCAAGAGGAGAGCTGTTTGCACAATATTTTGTATGCAAAGTGTTATTCATAGGAGCAAATTTAGAAATAATAACCATAATTGAAATGGAAATACAGTACATCCTGTCATGATGGGGAAGCCTGCCTTGCTGACCTGCAAGCCTGATGACTCAGGTTGAGTGTTAACTGTTGAGGGGCCCCTGCTTGCCTGCAGCCTGGTTTTCACTTGCTTGCTTGCTTGCTTGCTTGGGCTTGGAATTGCACCCTCATACTGGACAACCCACCAAGTAGAGGACTGTCCTTTGCTAGCTCTCCACAATGAAGGACTGCCCCTGAGAAGTAGGATACCTGTTGGTGGTAGCAAACTCACAGAACCTGCTGCTATTAGGCTTCCTTTGGTCTGGCCTGATACGGTGAATGAGCCATGTGCAGGTGCATGCTTGCCCTGCAAGAAAAGGGGCTCCTATGTGCACATAGCAATGTGCACATGAAGTGACCGTCCATGCAAGTGGAGATCCCCTTGGCTGAGATTCCCCCCTTTTGCCCATGTTGGATCACATGGAGAGCCTTCTGCATATTGGCCAAACATGCAGCTGCTGAGCAGTGTGACACCAGTATGGCTGGTGGATCATGTGTGCTTTGAACCCCTGTCAGCCCACTGGCTTCCGATGGTGAGTTGAGGAATAAACTGAGAGCATTTCACCAAAATGCATCCATTTTTTCAGGTTAGCACTGAAGATCTCAACAGTCCTGCTCATCAAAATGAGCCCCACTACAATTAAAATAAAAGTGGAATGCATTCTACTTTAATTTACAGTGAGGCATAAGCTGGGTGAAGTCTATAACTTGAAGTTATAACTGGAAGTATAACTGGAAGCATATAACTAGAAGTATTTCAAGAGAAAATTCAAGTCAGATTGCCCTTATGAGACATCTCATGCTTGAATTTCAGCTTCTGAAACACTGAACTGCATTCCTTTTATACTGTTCTGTCTGCCTTCAGTATTTTCACATAATCCAACTGTGCCTAGTTTGACCTGTTGACTGCATGGACTAGATGCACCAAGGAAAGCCTTCGCTAGTTTCTCCACAAATTACTTGTATTGCATTAAGTATCTCAGCTAGTTCTCACACCTGCTGATAAAATGTCAGAAGTTTGAAAGTAGTGACTATCAATCATGAAAAATTTTTAAAAGGGTCAATACCACAGTTCTAGCTTTTCTGTGAAACTCTTTTCTCTATCCTTTGGTTTAGTCATGCTGTAGCTTTTTTCTCCCATAGAAAGGCTTTGAATGGTACTTTCAATATTTTTCACACATAAAGACTTTGAATTGCAGTTTCAATATGTTTGTTGGGTTATGTTCATATTGCTAGGTACTTAAAAGATATAGGGCATAGGTACAAACCTGCAAGATATTTTCATATGTTAATTTATAAGTGTATATTCAAATTTAGAAATAATTATTAGGATTTACATTTCAGAGAAAGCAAAACCAGCCAATTAATTTCCAATTAGAAAATTATTTTATTTTTTAAAATTAACTCCTTCAATTAACATGCACCCACCCATATATCACCTGAAATCAATAGTTCCTCCTTTAATTATAATTAATTTACAATAACTGTAAACAGGTATGGGGAAAAATCAACAGAGAACTAATCTCAAAGTTCCCAATTAGTTGCCCAGATTCTGTTCCAAAATTTAATCAGTCCCCCTTCCATTAATCAACATCAGTCATGATTGCCTCCATAAATTACATTTAAAACAAACTAAGGGAATGTCAGATGGGCAGAATTCAAAACATAGGGAGAATGAAGGCAGGAGAAAGGAATGCAGCGTGGGGCAGAGGGTGGGGGCAAGAGTAGGAAGAAGAGTGGAGGAGGAGTCTGCAAGGAAGGAAGAGATGGTTCTGGGGTTGGAAGTTGAGGAAAGGCTCAGAGCATCAAGGGTACAGAATGGGCATAGCAAAGAAATGGAGATGACATAATGGAAGCTGGAGCATGGAAGAATGGCTCTTGCTTTCTTACTCTGGCCTTCTAGGGACTGGATCCAGCACTTCCATGTGGGAACTGATTCTGGGTCAGACAGGGAGATGGAAGATTGTCCAAACATCAAGGGTGTGGCAGCAGGAGACTGGTGAGAACAGATTGGTGAGGAGGGAATCCACCTGTCCTCTAATTTTTGGAAGACTTCTTACCTGTGCCATAAAAGCCAATAGAAACACACAAAGAGGAAGAAGTGGCAATATGAAACCCAAGACTTGTGGATCAGGTGAAAGGGGAGGGAAAATGCAGGGTCGTATGGTGCTCAAACAGAGCGACAGTCAGGGAGGTGAGTTTGAGGAAAGACCCATCTTAAGGGAGAGACTTGGGAATTCTCCACATAAGGAATTTATTGTACTTTTTGTGATTCATCATCCATGGTAGTTTGCAGACACTTTATATGACATCATTATACTCCAGAGGCTCTCTTAAGCTTCCTGAGCATTTCTACAGCTGTTTTTAAAGCAAAGGATGATGAGCCATTAAAGGGTTAGCACACTATAAAACACACTACACAATGGTGACACATTTTCTCAGCTTGGCTATAGCACAGCAGCACTTTGTGGCGGTGTAATGGAACATAAAGAAAGGCAGGAAAAGACAGACCCTGGAAAAACAAAATGGCTAGAGGGGATGATTGAAATCTTCCAAGCTATCTGGGAGGAGAAGCCCCGAAAAATGCAGGGGGAGGGGTGCTGAAGGGGCATGAAAAGCCTGACATAGAGAAGTCCTTAGTGGCACACTCAGAATAAGGGTGGGGTGCAAGACCAGTTAGGGTCAGTTTTTTAACAACTTCATTTCCTGGTGCAATAAGCCAGGGAGATGACTGAAGCTTACTACATACAGTGTTATGCAAATCCCAACTGGAACTTTTGTCTCTTTTAGATGCATGAACTCTCTGTGCTGAGGCAAAGTGTGTTGCTTGCCATTTGCATGGTAAAGATAATTGGCCTAAAATAGCACTTGACAGACTGACTACGAAGAAAACCTCATCCAGGCACTAGTCAGCTTCTGGTGCTGCTATCTATCCAGCAGAAACTTGTGACTTCCCGAACCCCACAACATGCAAATATCAAGAGGAAGGCAGAGGGAGACACTACTAGAGTTTAGGATAGTCTCCTTTCCATGAGCTGCAGGGCAGGATCGGCTGATGAACAGGAGGAGCCATTCCTCCTCTGCCCCTAGATTTTGGAGACTAAGATCCAGAAGGGTGCCCTGCCCAGATGATGCAACATTTTAGGAAGGCAATAAACACATTTTCTCTGTCTTTTCTGCTCTATCTCTCTCTTTCTCTTCCCCAGCTTCCCTCTCTGGCTGAGATGACCCCTGAAAACCCTTTCCCTCCTAGCATAGCATAGCAATTCAGTTTAGAAAGCACCTTCTCTCATTTCATCCAGAGGGTGGGCCATGTTTGCTACCAAGGAGCCTTCAAAGGATGTGGAAACAGATTCTGAGTCAGATGAGGAGGAAATGGGGGAATTACTAGCTGAAATGCTAGGAAAATAACCCAGGAAAGATAAGCCAGAAACAGTAAAGAGCCAACTAGCTTTAGATGCTGCGGGGAGTTACAGTGAGCCTGTTAATGAGCAGGAGGGTGCAAGAGACATAACTAACTCCAGGGTCAGATGTCAATTAATGAGGATGGACCAAGTAAGTGTCAGATGTTCAAAGCAGTTGGTTGGCCCTACAGTCAGTGAACATACCTTAAAGGTAGGATCTTGGTGATGTGAGTTTGGGGGAGAGGAAAGCCCCTCAGTTTGAATCAGCTTAGTACCATTGGTGACACTTCTTAATGGCTTGATCATTTAGAATTCTAACTAAGCTTGTTTCTTTCATTATCGGTTTCTGCAGAATGCCTAATTTGTACTTTAAAGCCAACCTTGCTGGTTTCCATTACCATAATAATGCTTTCATTAGAAGGTCAGTGTCTGCTGGAGGAAGGGGAGAGAGCGATGGCCTTGACAGTGGATTATTAACACATTTACTCCTGACCCAGAGTGTTAAGTGATGCATGAGCACACTGCTGCCAGTTGGAAAATTACTGCATTGCAACACAAGTCTTAGAAGCCAGTAAAATAAGAAATATACAGTGTAGATTCTAACCTTTTGTCAAGGCCATCAGTGAATACTTTTGGCCATTCCTGTTTCCTTTTTCACTGTCTGAAAAGTAACAGAGCCACCATATGACTCAGCTTTGGGTAATTAGTGGTTTTGATTAGAATACCAGTTGTCTACAATCCACATGTTTGGTAGGCTGTTCTGACTGTTGCTGGTCCACATGTTATCCAAGCCCACAGCATGTTCTGTGGGCTGGGTTTTTTGGGGGGAATCAGCCACAGAAAGCATCCAAGGTTTGTAGGGATGTTCTTGAACATGATGTGTTGTGTTGTCCAGCCTTTACCATGGTTTGCTTGAGCTTGGCCACCAAGTGTTCAACAGGTGCAGCAAAAAATTTTGTGCTGCTCATTTTTAATTATTTCACCACTGGATGTCCCTGTTCCCAAGTCAAATCAGCACTTTTGGGAGGACTGTCACTTCTTCTCCACTTTTTTTTTCTTCCACTGCCTCAGAAATGAACAGTTGGAATGGTAAAAATGTTGTGTTATTTTTTGTAGGCCTTGCACAATTGCACTCTTTCAACTTTCCTTGCCTGTTTCAGCTGTCAAAAGGGAAAACAAGGTCAAGGAAGTCCACCAAAAGGTGGAGAATGGTTCCTCCTCATTGGAGCTGTGATCATCTCAGCTTTAAGTGTTGGACATATCTCATTTGTTTTCAACATATCCTCAAGTCTCCAGCTTCTTCCAAAAGGGGAGCTATTATCTCTCTTGCGTTTTTGTAGCTCTTTGTCTGAGCTCTTTCCTTCTGTGATTACTGTGGTTCTCTGTCAGTTAAACTCAGGCAGACAGACACAACTTTAGAAGGTAGTGGTAAGGGATGGATTGAATGGCACCCCGTGGGTGGATCCTGTGGGTGCTGGTGTTCCATTCGCTCCATCCATCTGCCACCCTCTAAGAACCTTTGCTCTTTTAGTCGTGTGGATTATTTACACATTCTGTTTGGCTTGGGAAGCAAATGAAAGGGTAATATGTACAAATGTAATGGCTGGGAACTATATGGAAGAGAAATATGTGTACCCACTGTAATGGAAC
>NW_025336087.1:18043940-18051655 GCF_004798865.1 Varanus komodoensis | reverse complement strand
GATATTGTCTCCTCTACCTTCTGTTCCACTTCTTTTGCCACTTCCCGCCTCCCCTTTTACAGGTGTTTTTCAATTGATGACTGGCAACTGGTCACTGACGATCGTGTGCAAATTAGTCTAGATGAACTCTCACCTAGTCAGTTTCATGTCACTTTTTTTGAGGATCCAAACCCCCAAAACTTACAGTGGTGGATAAAGAGGGTTCCTGATGGGAAGTGGGTGAGAGGCAAGGTGCAGTCTACTGCACAGGGCACTGGGATACATACTGGAACCAGCTGGAGGACTGAAGGGAAAGGGAGGGGAGAACAACTCATGGTAAACCCGATCTTCTGTCCATTCTATTGTGGGTTGTTCAGAGAACATGGCTTATTTGAAGGGTGGTCTAGAATGACATGAAATATGGCTGTCCCAAAGGACCAGAAACCATGTGTCCTCCTGCTTTAAGTTACGAGACAATGCTCTCTAATTTGTCAGATTGCACCTGAACAATGATTCTCTTGTTGTGAGGAGACTTTTTGCTATTTTTTTCCTATTATGATTATGTTTATTATATTTCACTGCATTTATATACCACAATTTTCCCCTTGTGAGGAACTAAAGTAAACAAAAAAGCTCCATTTTGTTCTCACGACAACAACCTCTGGGCTGAGAGTCTGTGGCTGACCCAAAGTCACCCAATGAGCTTCATGGGATGGCTGAGAGGGGATGAGAATCCAGCTCTCCCAGGTTCCCAGTTCAGCACTGTAACCACCACACCATACTGGCTCTCAAATTGTTCATAATGGAAAATAGAGATGCCACAGAAAGCAGCATTGGAGTCAAATGAATACAGAATTCTATGAATCTAACCTATGGATTCTTCAGTGAACCATGCTTTCCTGAACTTCACAGATGCCACTAACTTGCAAACCATTTTTTAAACTTTCTGGATTTTTTCATAAATTTAGTCATAGAAAAATTTGAAAAAAGCCTGACAGAAAATGTACATTCCCTCCATAGGTTAAAACATGAATGGGAGTTGAAGGGAAGGACAAATTTGTGCAAGTGAACATTATCGCAAGTTTAAGAAAATGAACCAAATTCAATTCCATCCCTGAGTGGATGATAGAATGGAAAGCATCTGACAATCCATGAAATGTGGATAGAACAAAACCTTTACATCCCTAAGAAATGTATATTTTTATCAATCATGCTGAGCTTTGACTTTGACAAATATTTGCTGTGACATCTTTGAAGTGTGCATGATCAATCCATGTCAGGATGTTACAACCACACTCTGTGCACTTCAGAAAGAGCAGGGAGAAACAAGAGTGTCATCTACATGGATATAGCAAGTGTTTCATGGTCCAGATCACCCACCTTGCCTGATTTATCACTAATATACACTCTTGTTCTGCTCAAAGCCTCTTCTACAAATGAGGCATCAGTGTGCAGAAAGAGACATCTGTGTTTCTCATGTTCTTTGAAGCTGGAAAATCCCAAGTGCTTGACTACAATGACATTTGTCCAATTAGGAGCTTGATCCATCCATGTGCAATCACATTCCAATTTGTACATGTTGCACAAGTAATTAGAAAACCTTCCCCAGAGGCATGAGTACGTTGAGGATGCTATTTGAGGCAACTGATCAATCAATCAATCAATCAATCATGCCTGCAAATATCAATAAATGACCCTTTGAACATCAAGCTCAATTTATCTAGCATAACCTGTGTGTTGGCTTGAAATAAATGCTGCCAGGAGTAATCACTGCTTTGTCAACATGCATTCTCAGCTGGCAAGCAACTTGATAGCATCCATGTCCACAGAGTGGATTGGGTAGGCATACTTGCAATGGCTCAAATTTCTGGGGAAACTGGATAGTTCATTTCAAAAAGTCATGATTACCTCTCTCATTAGTTAGTGTGTGGACCTGGAATCTTAGCCTTGCTGAACAGTGGCAGCCTTACTGCATGCCACACTCATTAAGAGCCAAAGAAAGGTATCTTAGAAGAGAACTACTAATGAGGAAAAAGTGAGAGGTTGCAATCAAAAATGGCAGCCTCATGTTTAATGCTCTCTCCCACTCCATTATATTTAGACATCTGATGTTCTGATAGAATACAGGCAGGGTGAGGTGCCTTGGGTGGGAATAGGCAGGTACCCAACAAGGCCCAGGCCCTAGAAGAGGCCCACCACTAATGCTCTCCTTAATTTCTGGGCCTGCCTATTTGTTCACCCAGCCTGCTGGCCCCAAGGAAAGCACCAAGAAAGTATTGAGAGCAGGAAAGGTGTTGTACTGGTTAGAAGCTTGGACTGGGACTAGGAGACTCAGCCATGAGTGCTGCTGGGGGACGTGGGCCAGCTCCTGGCTCTCAGTCTGACCTGCCTCACAGGTTTCTAGCTGTGAGGATAACATGGAAAAGAAGATGGTCTTGTACACTGCCTTGGCCTCCTTGAAGGGAAAGTTGGGCTGTAAATATAACACTTGTTAGAAAAAAGAAAGGAGGAGAGCAACAGCAATCACTGCTGAATGCTTGCTTGCTTACCAGTGCCAGGATGACAAATGGGAGCATGGCAGTCCTCAGAGGGACATGTTTAGCTTTGATGAAAGGGGAGCCAAGGGGAGTGTAGAAAAGATGGCATGGTGTGGAGAACCTAGGTAGAAAAGTTTCTTCTGTTATACTGCTAGAATTGGGGGTCATCCCACGAAGCTACAATTGAGATAGGGGGAGAGTCAGAACAGGAAAAATCTACATGAAGTACTACTACACCAACACATATGGGCTTTGCTACTGCAGGATACAGCACCAAATTTGGGTTGCTTTAAAGTGGGATTAGACAGATTCATGGACAACAAGGCCATCGATGGCTATAGTCATGATATATTAGGCTCAGGCAGGTATGCCTCTGAATCTCAGTTGCTCAGGAGCTGTTGCACTTGGGGACTTCCCAGGGGATTTGGTTAGCCACTGCTTAGATAGGCCTTTGGTCTGACTCAGCCTGGCTCTGCTTAGGGCCTTAGCTTTATCCTGGCAGGGGCAGGGAAATGCTCAGAATAATAATGTGAGGACACTAATTGCTGGCATGGGGATGTACTGATTTGTCTTATAATGTAATTCAGCCCTAGTTGTTTATCTATTTAAAGCATCTCTACTTGCTTTTCAGCTAGAAAGAATCCCAGAATGGCCTGCATAAGATCAATAAAAGTACGAGAGTCACTGCCTGGGAGACTAGCACCTAAAATGAATGCTACAAAAGAAAAGAGGAGGGGAGGAAAGAGGATGATGAAGGGAAGTGGGGGAAGGGAAAGCAAGCAAAGTACCAATTCTAAAAGTTAAAAAGCAGGCCACATAATGACCAGCTTGACATAGTTCAGGGAGAAGAGGAGCCCGAGGCACTGGTCTTTCTGCTGCTTTGATGGAGTGGCCCTGCTTCCCACCTCCCTCAGCTGCATCTTGATAGAATGCCTGGTGGCAGTTGAAGGAGGAAACTGATGGAGCTGGTATCCTAGGGCTGTTGGAATGGCCCCTTCTCACCCACCTCTGCTGCAGCCTGCCTGATGACAGTTGCGGAAGGACCATGCAGCTATCTGGCGTCTGGTGAGAGATTACTGAGATGCCCCCATCTTATTTTCTTTGATCAGTTTTGACAAGCAAATCCAACTTTAAATATTCTGCCTTGATTATCCAAACTTGCAATGATCTCTGTGGGATTCCAGGATGCATTTTGAATGCAGAGTGCCTTATGGCGTTAAGTTGCTCCAGCTGGATTATTTGTAACTTACTTCAAAAGATGAACAGGATTAGACTCATGCCATGGAGGCAAAGATTTGTGGACTTAAGGCATTTCCCCCTGCTCATGTGCTTGCCTTCTCTAGAAATTAACTGGAGTGGGAAATTGGAAATAATTGTGTCAGCAAACTGTTAGGCTGTAACAGAACATTTAAGACTTTCAGTATTGATTTATTTGACAATGCTTGTGAATAGCATGGTACATTGTCAAGTCGGAAACTAATTTTATTGTTACAGCAGACTCTGGTGCTGCATTTTGAAACAAGACACATGTTCATTGCTGGTTTTCAAATGTTTCCTGGATATAAAAATGTTTAATATACAAATGGACCACTTCAAAGGACAACTGAAATAAATCCTGAAAGAAGAAATCTTTTTTTTTAAAGTAACATCTGGCATATCTGGAACAGAAAATAGTTACATTTATAACCACAAGCAAGTGCTATAAATGGCCCTGCCTTGACATCAAACAAAGGTCAAACGTTAAAAAAAAAGCAGGCATTGTACTACAACAAAGTTCTGATGACACTTTCATCTTCAGTGGACACATACATTTAAAATGTTAAGAACTTTTAATACTTATTCTAATGAACCTTAGAAAAGAACTAAATACTTCTTTGTCCAAAGATAGTGAGATAAATCATCCATTGGTCAGGATTACATGTTATCTTGAAGTTCTAGTTAATTCAAGCAAAGCACAGAGAGACAGATCCTGTCCCTGACAAAAAGGAGTTCAAAGAACCACACATGGATCCTGCCAGAATCAGAAGAGCAAACCTACCATTGGCTGCTGACTACTCTGACATTAGAACCTCTAACAAATCCAAATCCCCACCGGCATGAGTTTGGCAGGACAGAAGTATGGTAGGAGCTGCATTTCTACTATCCCTTACCATCCCATCTGCTCTAGGCCAATTTTACAAGCAATGTGAGGGGGCTGGGTTAGGGTTGGGCTCCAGAGGATTCTCTGCATGCTGGGAACAATGCATCCCAGGTTAGATCTTTCTCTTTCTCTATCCTTGAAGAGTGGGATGGGGATCTGACATATCCTCTGGCTCCCAGGACTTCCTTTCCAAGAACCATAGGAATGCAACATAAAGGTGTGTGTGCATTTAACAATCCAATTTCTGTTATTTAACTAATAATCATGGGAAGGTGGAGAGGGGTAGGCAGGATGAGAACTGCAATATACAGGAAGGAGGCATCTAAGCCTTCACCTCCTGTGTCACAGCTCCAAAGAAAATTGCACCACCATCAGCTCTGTGAGTGAGAAATTTTCATTGAGATCACAGCATAGAGGAATGGATAAATTCTTGTTCCTTATATTTTAGTGTTGGCAGAATGACTGCATTCAGACAACTCCATAAACCACACTCGGTTGAGTATGGGTTGTTCTCAGACCATGGCTTGCTGTTGAAATGTAGGTTATCATGTTGTCTGGATCCAACAAGAAGCCATGACTTGTTAACTATGAACAAGCTATGAGGAGAACCCTTGCTTTGTTGCTGGATTGTGAACTGTAGGCTGTTCATTGTGGTTTGTTATCTTGGCTTGGTTGATCTGGCTCACATTCTATCAAGAGAACCAGTGTGGCACAGTGGTTAAGGGTGTGGGACCGGGATTCAGGCAATCTGAGTTCTATTCCCCAGTCAGCCATGGAACCCACTAGGTGACTTCGGGCCAGTCACAGACTCTTAGTCCAACCTACCTCACAGGGCATTTTTTGTGGGGATAAGATTGAGAGCAGGTTGTTGTGGGGATAAGATCGAAGAGAATGATATAAGCCACTTTGAGTTCTTTTAAAAAGAAAAAGGCAGAATATAAATCTAATAAATAAACAAATAAATAAATAACAACAGTCCGTGGTTGAATGACTGCCTGCATCCAACCACTTCTCCACCCATGAATAAGGATTATTGTGTTGTCTGAACCTAGTCAACATCTACAAAGAGAGCTGTTCTTTAGGAGGAAGATAACCTGCCGTGTCTACTTCTGGTTTTGTCCCAGAGTTGAGATCAGATCTGTACATGATGAACTTTTCCTTTCTTCTTTATACTTCCAACTGGTCCGCCTGGCACCGTCATTATTTGTTTTTTGGTGCCAGGCCAAGACCTTTTTATTTAAACAATATTTTAACTGTTAATTGCTATCTTTATTTATTGGTTTTTATAGTTCTGCCAAGATGTATCTGGATTTTTAAGGTCTATTCTACATTTATTTATTTGCTTGGTAAGCCGCCCCGAGGCTTTTTGCAAAGGGGGCGGCATAAAAATGCTCTGAATAAATAAATAAATAAATAAACTGCATAGCCTCTAGATCATGGGTCTTTAAACTATGGCCCAGGGGCCGGATCTGGCCCACCCTGCCCATTTGGACCTGCCACGCGTGCGCCCATGCACACACGCATGCCCGCCGCTGCCCACCTCTCCCCGCATGCGGAGAGGCAGCGGTTCGCTTGCTCGGAGGAAATGATCTCCAAGCGAGCGAGCCACTGCCCCGTGTGCTGCCCCCACCCACACCTCCCCTCACCTTGCTTCACCACACGCCCCACCCCGCCCCACCTCAGAGCATGCGCCCGCACGTGCCACCCCCGCCTCTGCCCCCGCGCCAGCCTGCGCGCACCGCCGGCACCACCTTTCCAGCCAACACCCAGCACCAGCAGCTTTCAACTGGCCCTCTGGTAGAAAAGTTTGAGGACCCCTGCTCTATGCTGTGGCGTAGTGGAATAATGTGTTTGCACTTGTGGGGACTTGCAGTTTGTTTCAAGATAAATAGGACTACTCCACCCCCCCCCCCAACACACAATGTGCTATTTAAAAATAGAAGTGAAAATGGAAGATCATGACAGTACCTAAAACATCTGAAAGGAACTATGAGTCAGTAACGATAAGTGCACAATGAAAGACCTGCGTAGAAAAGCTCTCATGGAAAATTTCTGTTGGAAAATCTGGTTGTATTACTTGAGATTATGCTGGCTGTTTCCTTAACCTGGAACAAGTCGACATCTCACACTAAGAAGCTTGTGGCACCTTTAATTTGCCACATGGACAATCAGAGGCCACATGACCTTTCATTGTTTTGCTGTAACAGATTAACACTGTTGGTCCTGTGGGAAAAGAGCTTACAGAACTCAGTGAAGAAAGTTCTGTGTCCCATCCTAAAGTCGCCTTTTCCCCCCTGACAAAGATTTCTGGAACACTGGGACTTCCTCCCAAACATTATGGAATGAACTTTGTGGGGCTACTGGGGGAGGGAGGAATTGTTCACAGTCAGCATAATTTGGGGTGATTTCTCCAAACCTAAGCCTTTAGGCAGGATTTCGAAGAGGTAGAGGAACTAGAGATCAAATTGCCAACATACGCTGGATCATGGAGAAAGCTAGGGTATTCCAGAAAAACACCTACTTCTGCTTCATTGACTCTGCTAAAGCCTTTGATTGTGTGGATCACAACAAATTGTGGCAAGTTCTTAAAGAGATGGGAGTACCAGACCATCTTATTTATCTCTTGAGAAACCTATATGCGGGTCAAGAAGCAACAGTGAGAACTGGACACAGAACCACTGATTGGTTCAAAATTGAGAAAGGAGTTTGGCAAGGCTGTGTACTGTCACCCTGCCTATTTAACTTATATGCAGAGCACATCATGAGAAAGGCGGGGCTAGATGAATCCCAAGTTGGAATTAAGCTTGCCAGGAGAAATATCAACAACCTCAGGTATGCAGATGATACCACTCTCATGGCAGAAAGTGAAGAGGAACTAAAGAGCTTCTTGATGTGGGTGAAGGAGGAAAGTACAAACGTTGGCTTGAAACTCAACATTAAGAAAACTAAGAACATGGCATCCAGTCCTATCACTTCCTGGCAAATAGATGGGGAAGAAATGGAGGTAGTGACAGATTTTATTTTCCTGGGCTCCAAGATCACTGCAGACGGGGACTGCA